>NW_026652324.1:175283-175915 GCF_009828535.3 Hylobates moloch
AATAAAATACTGGCAAACCGAATCCAGCAGCACATCAAAAAGCTTATACACCATGATCAAGTGGGCTTCATCCCTGGGATGCAAGGCTGGTTCAACATACGCAAATCAATAAATGTAATCCAGCATATAAACAGAACCAAAGACAAAAACCACATGATTATCTCAATAGATGCAGAAAAGGCTTTTGACAAAATTCAACAACCCTTCACGCTAAAAACTCTCAATAAATTAGGTATTGATGGGACGTATCTCAAAATAATAAGAGCTATATACGACAAATCCACAGCCAATATCATACTGAATGGGCAAAAACTGGAAGCATTCCCTCTGAAAACTGGCACAAGACAGGGATGCCCTCTCTCACCGCTCCTATTCAACATAGTGCTGGAAGTTCTGGCCAGAGCAATCAGGCAGGAGAAGGAAATAAAGGGTATTCAATTAGGAAAAGAGGAAGTCAAACTGTCCCTGTTTGCAGATGACATGATTGTATATCTAGAAAATCCCATTGTCTCAGCCCAAAATCTCCTTAAGCTGATTAGCAACTTCAGCAAAGTCTCAGGATACAAAATCAATGTACAAAAATCACAAGCATTCTTGTACACCAATCACAGACAAACAGAGAGCCAAATCAT
>NW_026652324.1:180915-185290 GCF_009828535.3 Hylobates moloch
GGGGGGGCGGGGACAGCATTAGGAGATATACCTAATGCTAAATGACGAGCTAATGGGTGCAGGAAATCAACATGGCACATGGATACATATGTAACAAACCTGCACATTGTGCACATGTACCCTAAAACCTAAAGTATAATAAAAAAAAAAAAAAGAAAATAACAATCTCAAATTGCTACAGGAAGAAAATCAATGTCTAATTTACACATTTTATTCTCAGCCCAACCAGATATTTTCTTATATTTATGAAGGACTTGAGGAAACACAGCAGCCCTTCACTGTTCTTCTCTTCACCAAGTTAACTCATGGCTCCCATGGTGCTTATATGATGCATATGTGTCTAATAAAAAGTCAATATTGTGCTAAATACAGTTTAGCCTATTTTTGTTTCCATATGCATTATGTTAACAAATAAGTTTATGTTAGTATATTAGGAAAGTATGGCATTCCTGACATTTAATATACAGGGTTATATTCTTTTGGTGTTACAATTTCTGTTCAAGTTTGATTTCTGAGAATGTACCAATGGCCTCCCTCAAGAACAAAACATCTCTATATCCTCAGTGCCTTCTACAATGTCTGCCAAACAATAGGCATTCTGTAAATGCTAGCTATGCTTTTTTTGTTGATAGCCAGCATATGCATATATTTTGAAATCATATTTATTTATTTTAAAGTAAATTCATAATTTAGTCCTAGGATATATCCAGAAGCAAGCAATAAAACTAGGCTGACTGCTAAGAATCAAGGTTGACCCTCAATGCATAAGCTTTCAGAATTAGAATATAAGTAGGAGGGCCAGGAATTTCATTGTAAATGCCTAAATCTCAAAATAAAGAAGAGCTGTGTTTGGATCTCCTCCCCTGTATTGGTATATATCTATGAGCTCTGCTCTTGAAGGCAGACAACTGATACTCTGATTGCTTTCCAAATTGAAAGCTTCACCTGCTGTTTGCAAACGTGTTCTCTTCTCTTCTGCCCTGTTATTGAACAAACAGGCATTGATTTCTATCTCTCTCTTAAAAGCAACAACATCCCACAGAGAATAAAGACAGCCCTGACTGCTTAGTGAAGAATTTAACTGAGACGCATATTAAAAAATATATATTAAGACTCTGTTTCACAGTTTGTTGGTAGATAGATTCCTGTTATGAAAATAATGAATCTGATGTGACAGATGGAACAGGTGTAACTCACTAACTATTAATACATAGATTCCTAGGGAGAAAAGTATGTGGAAGATAGTTATGACAGTGTCACAGCTGAAAGCAATTGGCTAAACAGACATATCAAAAGTGGCGATGATACTTGTGCTTAGTAAGCAGAAATAAACTCTTCTTTTGAATGAAGATCAGCACTTCCATAAAAAGTAAAGGAAGGGAAAAATTTTACATTGCTGTCAAAAATAATAGAACAGATCCTGCTTAAGGTGCTGAATACTTAGTGAGCCATACACTGAACAGCCTGTTATTAATATCTACTTAAAATGTATTTCACTTGGATTGTCAGTGTCCTATTTATGTTTATTTATTTTAAAATACCCTTTACATATGATCTCAAAAATAAGTGCATGGGAAGTGAATAAAAGGAGACAGAGAGATTGATTCTGATTCATGATGGAAAGACTCACACTATCTGCAAATTCTCTGAATTTATTTAAAATTTCTTGATTAATCAACTAACTGATCCATTGAATCAATGACTTATTGATTTATTTATGCCTTTTGCTCTTCTTCCAATATTATGTTTTATAGTCTTTCTATCCCAGGAACTCTGATAAGTTTACAGATATACAGATATGAATAAATCATTCTAGGGATTTATTCATGACAAATATCAATTATGTACATATATATATACACACACACACATATATATACCAGTGTTAAACAAAAAATCATACTGGACAAAATGAACAGAGAGAAGTTGATTTTATTTTGATGCTATTGCCAGCAATAGAGGAGCAAACACAGGTCAAATCTGGATACCCAGCTCTGCAGGAGAATCAGAGGCAATCTGTGTGTGCTAATTGGTGTTACCCAAGGAAAAGTTACCTCCGTCTTCATGGCAGGAGGTAGTTTACAAGTTGGAGCAACGTAGGCTCCTCCCTTTCCAAAGAAACTGGAAGATACGGGTATTACCTTTTGTGATTATTACATTTTAAAGAGATATTTCCCAAATCCTTGAGAAACACATTCCTATACTGTAAAGCCAGCAAGGAGTTTCTAAAACGATCTACATGTCAAGGGGCGGGGGATTGATTTATAATTGCAAGTTTGCTAAAGCAAATGCTCTAAGGAAAGGAAGGCCAGAAGCTTAGAGTCAGGAACAAGCCTGTCTAATGTTTAGTCATTAGAGTCAAAGGCTGAGGGAAATGTTAATTCCATCACGATCACTATGCAGCCCATCTAGCCCCATGCCAAAACACGAAGTATTCTATTTGATCCAAAAGGTTATATAAGGAATGGTTTGAGTGTAATTCAAAATCTGTATCGACCAAATCAACTGGTTGCTTTGGGATGTAGCAGAACAGCCACTGATAAGCACATAGTCTCTTGCAAAAATAAGTAAAATTAGAACGAAATAGACAGGAAAAGGATTTGCTGAGACTTTTTATGTTCCAGGCCCTGTACTGTGTGTTGTTCATGCGTTGAAACTAACCTAAGAAGTCAATGTTATTGTATCTATTTAACAGGATGGAAAAGTGAGCCTCAGTGATATGGCTTGCCTAATGTCTCCAAGTGGAATAACTGGGAGAACTGGCATTTGTACTTAACTTTGTTTGGTTTCCAAACACCAGGTTCAAAGCATTCAAGAATGTTACTTTCAGAAAGCATAGAGTTATGGACTAAAGACCTTGAAGTTTCAATTCAGTAAAATTAATAAAATCTTAGAAGTGAGGACAAGAGAAGGAAGTATTGTCATCTGGCTCTTTTGAATGGTAGGGACAGCTGGCATTTCTTTTCTAACTCACATTAAATTCTTCTAGGAAATCAGGTTGTTCCTGTCTCTACTGTGGCTATTTAAACAACAACAAGAAAGGCACTTTTAAAAGAAAAATACATGTATGACATTGTATTCCAGAAACCTTGGCAAGAGTTTTTCATCTTAATGAATGTACTCAATGAGATTCCTGAACAATTGGGTATGAACACATGATGTAACCATTTAAAAGGGACCCAGATCGTTTAGACGTCTTTGGAAATGAAGATACTGATAGCTGGGCATTTTCCTGGAACTAGAGTGGTTTCAGTGCTCCAGGGATCTGTTTTTCAGTGATTTTATTTTCCTCCCTACCTCCCTCCCTTCCTGCCTCCCTCCCTTCCTTCCTTCCTTCATATCTGGCAGAATTGGATACAATCTTTAGTCTTCTCTTTTTACTCTGTCATCAGTAAGTGGTCTGGCTGCACATTATACAAACCCTGGGGAATAACAAGAACGCTCAGACCAGTATTATATAGCACTGAATTTTCAAGAGATAGTCTTGTAATTTTATTTATTGTTTGTTTATTTACAAATTTGGTATTGGAGATATATGAGATGTATGAGATATATACTACAGACAAAGATCCTGAGGATACCACAGAAAGAATATATGAGCCTCCAACACACTACAAAATATTTCAGAGGGTTATATTTTTTGGCCCAGAAAATAAATGTTTTAAATATGCTTTTACTGAAATACAAAACCAGTGGACAGAAGCATACAAATCATCAGTGCATGAATCAATGAATGATCCATGAAGTCCATAACTCTTGCAAACACCTCCCAGACCAAGAATTATGGTGTTTCCTCACCCCAGAAGCTTTGCTGAATCCTCTTCCAATCATAATCCCTGCCCTCGATGCACTAGCAGTCCCAGACATCCTATATCCAATCTAAAATTCACTTCCTATAAAGGTCAGTCTTGCTTTGACTCGCCTTCACTCCTGGCATGTAAACTTTAGGGTCCTTAGCCCAAAGTCACGGGGGAGCTTAGCTCCAGTTTTTATCCTCTGGTCCTCATGAGTCTGTTCAAAAGATTTCAATTTCTGAGTTGCTTGGCTGCCTCTTCCAAAATGTGCATGTACCTAGGGGAAAAGTGACCCCAAATGTTGAGCTTACTTTTCTGCGTTTTCTTGTCTACAGTATCTTCATCCAGTCATTCTTCATCATCTTATTAGTGCCCTGATGTCTTTGAGCAGGTTGTTGAAATTCAAATTTTCTAGTTGATTTCAGTGGGCAAGTCTGTTCAAAGTACTCATTCTACCATTGCCAGCAGCAGAATTCCCCTTCACGGACATTTATGCCAACCTTATTATGTTGTTAAACAATGGAATAGGAGGGGTGTGTGTGTGTGTGTGTGTGTGTGTGTGTGTGTGTGTGTGTGTGTGT
>NW_026652324.1:185300-196966 GCF_009828535.3 Hylobates moloch
TGTGTGTGTGTGTGTGTGTGTGTGTGTGTGTGTGCTGATAAGGAAATAGGTTTTAGGAAGGTTAAGCAATTTCCTTGACATTATATACCTAGTAAATAGATGTCTTGTTCAGTTGCTCTACATGTATGACTTCAATTTGCCTCTGAAAAGGGCATTTTTTTAAAAGTTTAAAAATGCACTGGATTTTATTCCCTCTCACAAGGCAATCAACATGTTAACATAGTTCTTTGGCACTTTATAAATAAAATCCCTTAGAATATGACTCAGAAATGATAATTATTAATAATTTCTGTCCCTGCAAAACTGACTTAGTTTCATCAAAGTCCTTTGATTATAGATTATTTTCAAGCATCTTTTCACTGAGTCAGGATATGGCATCTTAGAGCTAATACAATATTTCTCTAAGTCTTTTGTGCCAAAGATGAAAATAGATTCAAATTAATGTATTGTTTAAGATTGTGAACTCTTGAGCTGGAACACCTGGGTTTAATCTTGACTCTGCTACTTACTGGCTATGTGACTACACAAGTTAACATCACCTTTCTAAGCCTCATTTTCCTGAAGGCAATGATACTTCCTATCCTATTGCACTGTTGTGAGGTTAATTAAATGAATGCACTAAAAACATTAGCATTGTGTCCGGTAGAAATATAGTACACAATAAATATTTTTTATTGTTTTAATTTCTAGTACACCTTGAAATCAGTGTTTATTATTTCCTCCCCTTGAGGTCACTGAGTATTCTGTTGTTTTGGGTTTTTTTTGTTTGTTTGCTTTTTTTGTTTGTTTTTTTCTCTTTTTGGACGGAGTCTCGCTCTGTTTCCAGGCTGGAGTGCAGTGGCATTATCTCGGCTCACTGCAACCTCCGTTTCCTGAGTTCAAGTGATTCTCCTGCCTCAGCCTCCTGAATAGCTGGGATGACAGGCAAGTGTCACCACGCCCAGCCAATTTTTGTATTTTTAGTAGAGACGGGGTTTCACCATGTTGGCCAAGATAGTCTGTTGTTTTTAAAGCTTTGATCAAGGGTCAAGTCTTTTTGTTCAAGATGTACCTGAACACCCAACCTGGCGACAGAGCAAGACTCCATCTCATTAAAAAAAAAAAAAAAAAAAAAAAAAAGTTGTACCAGAACACATTTTTTGCTATGATCAACATTCAACATAAAGATATCGACAGAATCAAAACAGCTTGCCAAGTATATTTCTTTGCACTCACATGGCAATTTGCACTCTCCTGGAAAAATAAGGAATGCCCAACAGAAACTTGAAAGGATCTCATCTGTGGCACAAGGCAGGAGAGTTTCATGCAACCACTCCTTCAGGTGAATAATTTCATTAGCAATGTTTAATAATGCTCAATGAATAAGAGTAAAGTATGTTAAAACTTAATCATTCATTTATATTCTGGTGCATCTGGACCAGAACAACCTGACTGTGGTTGTGGTATGAGGATGTAATCTGTTGTAAGTTAGCATTATCATTTTTTAAAATTTAATTTAATTTTCATTTATTTTATTTTTTCCAGCATGCCTCTCCCACGTGGAAAGACAAAATAGCGAGTGGAGATTCACAGTGTGAACTTTTTTCCAGGAAGCAATGCACAAACTTAACAGGAAAACATAAAGAAACCACAGGCCCTTTGAAAGAAGTGGCAGGCTGCAGCCTATACTATGAGCCAAGTGAAAAACTTTAGGTCCCCAGAGTGTGAGAGTGGCAGAGACTGCCTCCAGGATACATTAACACATCCCCACTGGGGAACCTGGTAATCCAGCCCATGGGGGAAGGCCTTAAACCTATGCAGGGACTGATACAGGCAGTCATGGGGAATATAAAAGTAGGAGCAGCGGCCGGGCGTGTTGGCTCACGCCTGTAATCCCAGCACTTTGGGAGGCCAAGATGGGCAGATCACGAGGTCAGGAGTTCGAGACCAGCCTGGCCAATATGGTGAAACCCCGTCTCTACTAAAAATACAAAAATTAGCTGGGCATGGTGGTGCACGCCTGTAGTCCCAGCTACTCAGGAGGCTGAGGCAGAAGAATTGCTTGAACCCAGGAGGCAGAGGTTGCAGTGCGCCAAGGTTCCGCCACTGCACTCCAGCCTGGGTGAGAAAGCAAAACTCCGTCTCAAAAAAAAAAAAAAAAAAAAAGTAGCAGCAGCAGCTAGAAGAGCCTTGCACACAGCTGCAGTCTCCAGTGTGGGCTGAGGGAACTCATTCCTGATTTTATGTCACAGGGGACCTCGTGGATGTCTGTCAACTAACTCAGGCAGCGGTGGCAGGTTCAAAGAAGCTCTCACTGAAATTCATGTATTATCTCAAGTGAGAAAAAACTTCCTTGGCCAGAACCAGTGTGCGAGCGGGAAGAGTGCTGCAGCCACAGGCACAGGAACTAGGTGCCCAGCTTTGCAAGTAGAAGGGGAGGGGCATAGCCTGAAAGCTGAGGTTCCTATCTCCAAGAGGAAGGCTTATGGCTTGGGGCACTTTTGAATTCTGAGAGTAGATGAGAGTAGACTGCCTAGAATTTAGCTAGTTGCTGCTAGAAAACACTGTGGGTGAGATTTCTGCCTTGCCAAGTGCATGAAAGCTGAGTGAGGCTTACTGCCACCTGCTACTCCACACCCCCTGCACAAACTCTTCTGTGCAGCAGAAGCAGTTATACTCTTTCCAGGAAAAGTATCACAGTGGCCAGAAAACTGCCTCCCCACGCACACAGATCCCAACGTGGTCTTCTGGTTACCCTGCAAGTGTAGAGCCAGAGTTCAGACCTGCCTGACTCAGCATCCACCTGGCTTTGCCTCTCCAACCACCTTAGTAGCTTAACACAAAGGATGGAAACTTTTGGGAGCTCTACATCCCCATCCATTGCCTGAGAAACTAGAGTACGTCCACTGGATAACAGAAGGAAAGCACTAATCCCACTGCTACTACTACAGCTGATGCATGACCTCAGCTATAGCCATTGTTTGAGGCTAACCAGGAGGTCCTGAGTCTGCCACCACACTAAGGCTATCTATAATCAAGGAATCTCACAGAATCTGTGTCACTCTCCTGCCGCCCCAGAGTGGGTGCTGGTACTTGCTGCTAGGAGACTTGGGGACAGGACACATACATATCACTGGATCACTTATAGACATTCCCCAGCTCCTGGCTGGAGTATGGCAGCCCCACTGTGCAGCTAGACCCAGAGGAGCAGTAGCATTCACAGTAGTATGGCTCTCAGGGACTTCTATTCCTAAGGAAAGGAGTAGCGCACTGTATCAAGGGTACAATCCAAGGGTCAAAATAATCCAGAGAGTAGGATTCATGCCCCAGATCTTTCCACTGGCTAGAAGTTTTCTTCAGCAGAGGCACAGTTGCGGTGTTGGGCTCAGCAGGGAAAGGCTGCAGCTCTGGCTCAACAGACAAGCAGACCTGGTACTCATGAAAGGTCTTGGACCCTTTTTCCCTGCTTTTTCCCTCTCATCCACCACTGCAGAAACAACTGGTGCTTCTACTACAGGAGGTCAGCATGTGTGTACCTACAGGCAGCCTTTCTGGAACACTGCATTCCCACAGATAAAGTATTCTCCAGGTTCCAACTTACACAAGAGATACAATCATAATTCCTCTCTACTTGGAACATCAACATTCCTACAGATACAAAGAGGTGCCTATATGACCTGAATAGCCAAACACCGGGTCAAGAGTATGTCTGGGAGGAGGATCTATTTCCTGCTGGCCTGACAGAGGAGCTGAGATGACTCCCACCTTTCCCCATCATAAGACTTCAGTGGGTTTCCCTACGAGTTCCGCCAGCCACTTTTGTCAAGGCTGGGACCCTCTCCCCACCATTGGGTATTGTGTGTACCCACCTGAGTTAGCCACAGCCAGTTTCTTCCTAGGGACACCTCCCCTATTGGGCCCAAAATGTGAACTATTCAATCCAGTAAATAAAATACTAGGAAAAAAAATAAGTAAAAAGTGCACTTCATAGGGGAATGAGATAAGCTTCAAGACACTTCTGCCATTCCAACCCAATAGTAGACAGCGAACTTGCTCACACACCAAGTACATTTCTACAACCAGTATATGAGAAAACAGTCATAGAAAGACTCTCTATAACCAAGAATATCATACAACGTCTTCATCTTTGAAAGCACCAAGAGCCAAATTAGGCTATAATAAACTATAAACATTAAAGTCATACCTTTAGGGAGAAAAGAAATTTTTTAAAAAACCACACAGTCAAATAAAAAATAAATTCAAGAATAACTAAAAGAAAGAACCCACACAAATGAGAAGAGACCAGAAAAATAATTCTGGTATTATGACCAAACAGGGTTCTATGACACTCCCAAAATATCACATTAGCTTTTAGCAATGGATCCAAACCAAGGGCTAATCTTTGAAATACAACATAAAGAATCCAGAAGGTAGATTATTAAGCTACTCAAGGAGATACAAGAGAAAGGTGAAAACTAACATAATTTTTTTTAAATCAAAATATGAATGAAAAATTTTCTAAACAGATTGACATTATAAATAAAAACCAATTAGAACTTCTGGAAATGAAATATACACTTAGGAAATTACAAAATGCAGTGGAAAGTTTTAAAAATAGACTTGAACAAGTAGAAGAAAGAATTTCAGAACTCGAAGACAAGGATTTCAAATTAACCCAATGATACACACACACACAAAAAAGAATAAAAAAAATTAACTGGCCAGGCGCGGTGGCTCATGCACGTAATCCCAGCAATTTGGGAGGCTGAGGTGGGCAGATCATGAGGTCAGGAGTTCAAGACCAGCCTGGCCAACATAGTGAAACTCTATCTCTACTAAAAACACAAATAAACTTAGCCAAGAGTGGTGGTAGGCACCCATCATCCCAGCTACTTGGGAGGTGGAGGCAGAAGAGCAGAGTTTACGTCACTGCACTCCAGCCTGGGTAATAGTGCGAGACTCTGTCTCAAAAAAAAAATAAGAAGAAGAAGGAAAAGTAAATTAACTAAGTCTCCAAGAAATATGGGATCATGTAAAATGGCCAGATCTAAGAGTAACTGGTTGTTCCTGAGGGAGAAGAGAAAGTAAAAAGTTTGAAAAACTTATTTGGGGGAATGATTGAGGAAAATTTTCCTTGCCTTGCTAGAAATTTAGATATCCAAATACAAGAAACTCAAAGAACTCCTGAGAGATTTGCATAAAAGGGACTTCACCAAGTCATATAGTCATCAGGCTATCTAAAGTCAACATGAAGGAAAGAATTATGAGAGCAATGAGACAGAAGCACAAGGTAACTTATGAAGAAAAATCTATCAGACTAACAGCACACTTCTCACCAGAATTATAAGCCAGAAGAGACTGGAGTCCTATCTTTAGCTTCCTTAAATAAAATAACTGTCAGCCAAGAATTTTGTATTCAGCAAAAATACGTTTCATAAATGAAGGAGAAACAAAGTCATTTTCAGAGAAAAAAAAATGCTGATGGAATTTTTTGCTACCAGACACTACCAGCCCTCCAAGAAATGCTAAAAAGAGTTCTAAATACTGAAACAAAAGGTTGATTGGCACCAGAATAGAACCTCTTAATATAATAAAACTTACAGGGCCTATAAAACCATAACACAATGTAAAAACAAAGTATCTAGGTAACAACATGATGACTGGAACAATACCTCACGTCTAAATATTAACATTGATTGTAAATGGCCTAAATACTCCACTTAAAAGATACAGATTGTCAGAATGGATAAAAAATCAAATATCTGCTGTCTTAAGATACTTACCTAAGATGTAAGGATTCAAATAAACTCAAGTAAAGGAGTGGAAAAAGATATTCCACACCAATGGAAACCAAAAGTGAGCAGGAATAGCTAGTCACTTTGAAACAACAGTAAAAAAAAAAAAGACAAAGAACGTCATTATACAATAATATAAGGATCAATCCAGCAAGATGATATCACAATCATAAATGTATATGCATCTAGCACTGGAGCTCCCAGATTCATAAAACATTTACTACTAGACCCAAAAAATGTGATAGATACCAACACAATAATAGTGGGGTGCTTCAATACTCCACTGACAGCACTAGAAGATCATCGAGACAGAAAATCAACAAGGAAAACATGGACTTACACTACAATCTAGAACAAACTAAACCTAAAGCTAGAAGAATAAAAGAAATGAAAAAGATCAGAGCAGAGCTAAATGAAATTGAAACAAAAAAATACAAAACATGAATGAAACAAATAGCTACTTCTTTGAAAAGATATGCAAAATTGACAGACCATTAGTTGTATTAGCCAAGAAAAGAAGACAGAGGACAATTAGAAATGAAACTGGAGACATTACAACTGATATTACAGAAATAAAAAGATCATTTGATACGACTGTGAGCACCTCAGTGCACATAAACTAGAAAATCTAGAGGAAATAGGTAAATTTCTGGAACCATACAACCCTCCTAGATTAAACCAGGAAGAAATAGATACCCTGAACACACTAATAACAAGCAATGAGATTGAATTAGTAATTTTAAAAATGTCAACAAAAAAAAGCCCAGGGACAGAGGGATTCATAGCTGATGCTTCCAGACTTTGAAAGAAGAATTGGTGCCAATTATACTGACATTACTCCAAAAGACTGAGAAAAAGAGAATCCTCCCTAACTTATTCTATGAAACCATTATCACCCTGTTACTAAAATCAAGAAAGGATGTTTTAAAAAAAAAAACAACAGACCAATATCCCTAATGAACATAGATGCAAAAATCCTCAACAAAATACCACCTAACTCAATCCCATAGCACATCAAAATGATTATAATACACTATAATCAAAAGGGTTTCACTCCAGGAATTCAAGAATGTTTTATCACACTCAAGTCAATAAATGTGATATGGTACATAACAAGAATTATTTCAATAGATGAAGAAAAAGCATTCAATGAAACCCAGCATCCCTTTATGATAAAAACACTCGATAAACTAGGCATAGAAGGAACTTACCTCAAAACAATAAAAGCCATTTGTGATAAAGCCACAGCCAACATCACAATGAATGGGGAAAAGTTGAAGGCATTCCCCCTGAGTACAGGAACAAGACAATGATGCCCAATGCCACCAGTTCTATTCAATGTAGTACTGGAAGTCCTACCCAGAACAATCAGGCAACAAAAACAAACAAAGGACATCCAAATTGGAAAAGAGGAGGTCAAAGTATTGCTGTGTGCCGATGATATGATCATATGCCTAGGAAACTCTAAGGACTTCTCCAAAAGACTCCTAGATTTGATAAACAAATTCAGTAAAGTGTCAGGTTACAAAATCATTGTACACAAATTAGTAGCATGGCTATACACCAATAACCACAAAACTGAGAATCAAATTAAGAACTCAATCCCTTTTACAACAGTTACAAAAACAACAACAAAAAAAACCCTAAGATTATACTTAACCAAGTAAGTGAAATATCTCAACAAAGAGAACTACGAAACACTGCTAAAAGAAATCATAAGTGACATAAATAGGAACACATCCCATGCTCATGGATTGGAATAATCAATATCATGAAAATGACCACGTAGCCCAAAGCAATCTATAGATTCAATGCAATTACTATCAAAAATACCAACATCATTTTTACAGAATTAAAAAAAGTCCTAAAATTCATAGGGAACCAAAAAAAGAGCCCAAATGCCTAAAGCAATCCTAAGCAAAAAGAACAAATCTGGATTACCAGACTTTAAATTATACTATAAGGCTATAGTTTCAAAACAGCATGGTACTGGTATAAAAGCAGGCACAAAGACCAATGGAATAGAATAGAGAACACAGAAATAAAACCAAATACTTAAGACCAACTGACCTTTGACAAAGCATACAAAAACATAAACTAGGGAAAGAACACCCTATTTAATCAGTGGTGCTGGGAAAACTAGCTAGCCACATGTAGAATAATGAAACTGGATCTTTATCTCTCACCTTATACAAAAATCAACTGAAGATTGGTCAAAGACTTATTCTAAAACCTGAAACCATAAAAATTCTAGAGGATAACCTAGGAAAAACTCTTCTGAACATTGGCCTAGGCAAAAATTAATGACTAAGGCCCCAAAATCAAATGTAACAAAAATGAAAATAAGTAAATGGGACATAGTTACACCAAAAAAGCATCTGTAGAGCAAAAATAATAATCATCAGAGTAAACTGACAACCCACAGGATGGAAGAAAATATTTGTAAAATATGCATCCAACCAAGGACTGATACCCACAATTCACAAGGAACTCAAACAAATCAGCAAGAAGAAAACAAATAATCCCACTCAAAAGCGGACAAATGACATAGACATTTCTCAAAAGAAGATATACAAATGGCAAGCAGACATATGAAACAATGCTCAACGTCACTGCGAAATGCAAATTAAAACTGCAATGAAATACCATCTTACTCCTACAAGATGGGCCATTATTAGCAAGTCAAAAAACAATAGATGGTGGCATGGATGTGGTGAAAAGAGGACATTTAAACACCTCTGATGGGAATGTAAATTAGTGCAACTTCTTTGGGAAATGGTTTGGAGATAGCTTAAAGAACTAAAAGTAGATCTACCATTTGATTCAGCAATCCCGCTACTGAGTATCTACCCAAAAGAAAAGAAGTCATTATATCAAACCATACCTGCATGTATTAGGGTGGTGCAAAGCACAATTCACAATTGCAGAATAGAACTCACTGGAAAATTCAGAATCAACCTAAGTGCCCATCGACCAATGAGTGGATAAAGAATATGAGTACATATACAACATGGAGTACTACTCAGCTTTCAATTAGAATGAAATAATGTCTTTTGCAGCAATTTGGATAGAGCCGGAGGCTATAATTCTAAGTGAAGTAACTCACGAATGGAAAATCAAATATCGTATGTTCTCACTTGTAAGTGGTAGCTAAGCTATGGGTACACAAAGCATACAGAGTGATATAATAGACTATGGAGGGCCGGGTGTGGTGGCCCATGCTTGTAATCCCAGTACTTTGGGAGGCCCAGGTGGGCAGATTACTTGAGGCCAGGAGTTCGAGACCAGCCTGGCCAACATGGTGAAACACTGTTTCTACTAAAAATACAAAAAATTAGCTGGCCACGGTGGCTGGCACCTGTAATCTCAGCTACTCGTGAGGCTGAGGCAGGAGAATCGCTTGAACCCTGGAGGCAGAGGTTGCAGTGAGCCGAGATTGCACCATTGCACTCCAGCCTGGGCAATAAGAGTAAAATTCCATCTCAAAAAAGAAAAAAAGACTATGAAGACCCAGAAGGGAGAGGGTGAGTATGGGGCCCAAGGGATAAGAAACTGCATATTAGGTACAATGTACATTACTCGAGTGATAGTTGCACTAAAATCTCAGACTTCACCACTATACAATTCATCCATGCAACAAAAAAACACTAGTATTCCAAAAAGTCATGAAATAAAATTTTAAAGAAGTTAGCATTGTCAGACTTACATGTATTCACTATATGATATTTCTAAAAACCCTGCCACCATTGTCTTTTCTTTCCAAATAGGCTCTTGGTCCTCATAAGCCCTTGAGCAAACATTGTAGGGCACAGTCTCATTTCCTTATATAGGAAACCCCAAAAAGACGAGGCTTCTCTCTCACTACTTTACATTATTTCATCACAAACTATAAGGTATATCAAGAGAAATGTACATTTTGGGGGCATTATTTATGACTTTTCTACTCTGTGTTAGATGGTGATTCAGCCATTGCGGGTGGGAAGAGGAATGATCCATATTTGAGGATATTTGAAAATTTCACAGGAGATTGTCTGAATTTATTAAGTCAACATTTTCAGACCACTCTTAGTACTACTGACATTTGTCTGCTTCCTGCCTATATAACATGCATGGCTATCTAAACTCTCAAATACCCTACTACCTGGCTAGTTTAAGAGGCAAGCACTAGCAGACTTGTTTACTTTGTTTAGATTGCAGCTTCTGTCTCCCTAATGTAAATGTAATGCCATGACCCCAAGTATCTAGGATACTCTCATTGGAAAAGCTCTGCAAAGACTTCATTGGCATACTTAAAAGGTTGGATAAGGGAGAAATTTTGTTTTTTTATTTTGGAAGTATGTGCACAGGCAAGGTCTGCTTTAATTCCTCTCTGCTGCATAAAGTGTTGTACATCTTTGACAGCCCTCAAATAAACAACATGAGGAAACAGAATAGAACTCACTGGAAAATTCAGGCCCTTGTTCAGCTCACCCCTTTAACCACACGTCTCTCCACCCTACCAGACACGTAGGAGCCTCAGCACTCTGGGGAATCTGACTGACTTTCTCGAGGCTGAATCTCAATAGTCATGCACTATCATCCACTTAACCTCCTATTGCTTCTCAGTGTCCACATGCCCACTCTATTATTAATAACAACCTATATAAACTCTATTTGCAAGTACAGATAAAGTAGTGACAATGGCATAGTCTAGTGGATGAGAATAAAAGATGCAGTCAAAGACTGGTTAAAAGATCTTGCTCTCTTTTTCACTAGCTGTGAGACCTTAGGAATACTAATTTTATTTTCTAAGGCTCAGGTTTATCATCTAGAAAATGATGAGGAATAATTGTAACTGCACCATAGGGCTTATTTGAACATTAAATGAGATAATGCACATAAAACAGTGCAGAGTATGGCAACAGTGAATTCTCAACAGAGTATGTAGTGTAATTACAAGTTACAGCCTAGTGTACCAGAAGGAGATAAACTCTTCTAGATTTGAGACCTAGTCAAATGTTTTATTACATTTTCCACATCTACTATATTGAATGATCAAGTCCACATCTTAAGACTGTTAGTTGATGTGCACAAGATTGAAACTGGACCCACTTCTTACACCATATACAAAATGCAACTGAAATTAGATTAAAGACTTAAATCTAAAACCTAAAACTATAAAAACCTGGAAGATAACCTAGGAAATACTATTCTGGACAAGGGACCTGGCAAGGATTTCATAACAAAGATGCTGAAAGCAACTGCCACAACAAACAAATTGACAAATGAGACCTAATTAAACTAAAGAGCTTCCATACAGCAAAAGACAGAATAAACAGACAACCTACACAATGGGAGAAAATATTTGCAAACTATGCATCCAACAAAGGTCTAATATTCAGAATCTATAAGGAGCTTAAACAAATCAAGAAGCAAAAACCAAACAACCCTGTTAAAAAGTGGGCAAAGGACATGAACAGACACTTTTCAAAAGAAAACACACATGCGGCAGACAATCACATAAAAAAAATGCCAATCACTAATCTTTAGAGAAATGCAAATCAAAACCACAATGAAACACCATCTCACACCAGTCAGAATGGCTATCATTACAAAGTCAAAAAATAACAGATGCTGGTGAGGTTGCAGAGAAAAGGGAACACTTATACACTGCTGTTGGGAATGTAAATTAGTTCAGCCATTGTGGGCAGCAGTTTGGCAATTTCTCAAAGAACTCAAAGCAGAATTACCATTCAACCTAGCAATCCCATAATTGCATACATACTCCAAGGAATATAAATCATTATACCATAAAGGCACATGCACACAGATGTTCATCATAGCACTATTCACAATAGTAAAGACATGGAATCAACCTAAGTGCCCATCAACAGTATACTGGATTAAGAAAAT
>NW_026652324.1:196976-202614 GCF_009828535.3 Hylobates moloch
ATGCAGTCATAAAAATAGAGATCTTGTTATTTGCGGCAACATGGATGGAGCTGGAGGCCATTATCCTAAGCAAACTAACACAGAAACAGAAAACCAAATAACTCATGTTCTTATTTGTAAGTAAGAGCTAAACATTGAGTACATATGGATACAAAGAAGGGAATACTAGACACCAGGGCTTACTTGAGAGTAGATGGAGAGAGGAAGGTGAGGATCAAAAGCTACTTATCAGGGCCAGGCACAGTGGCTCATGCCTATAATCCCAGCATTTTGGAAAACTGAGGTGGGCAGATCATTTGAGGTCAAGAGTTCAAGACCAGCCTGGCCAACATGGTGAAACCCCATCTCTACTAAAAATACAAGAATTAGCCAGGCATCATGGCATGCTCCTGTAGTACCAGCTACTTGGGAGGCTGAGGCAGGAGAACCGCTTAAACCCGGGAGGCGGAGGTTGCTGTGAGCCAAGGTCACATTGCACTCCAGCCTGGGCAATAGAGCGAGACTCTGTCTGAAAAAACAAACAAACAAGCAAACAAACAAACCTACCTATCAGGTACAATACGTATTACCTTGGTGACAAAATAGTCTGTATACCAAACCCCTGTAACATGAAATTTACATATATAACAAACCTTCTCATGTACCCCAGAGCCTAGAATAAAAGTTAAAAAAAAATTTTATTTGAAACATTTAGTCTGACACCCAAGAATCATAAAATTCGTAGGGTTAGGGATGGAAAAAATAAGCCATACTTAACTATTTTTCTTTGGCCATAACTTTTAAATACAATTTACATTATCTTTCCAAAGGTATAATTTATCCTACCTTGTGGTAACCCTGGAATTAGAGTCCTCATTTATCTTACCTTGTGGTAACCCTAAAATTAGAGTCCTCATAGTAAAATTATCCCTCCATGTTCAATAGCTAAACATGCAAATTGTTCTTTGGATTGCAAGAGAGCTGTGAATTAGTACTAAGTCCTCAGCCAGAGAAACTTAACAGAGACTTCTACTGGGAACAGAGGCTGCTGATAAAACTTCTCTATGTGTTCTTCTTAACTGAGTTGGCTGTTTAATTGATTCCAAAATCAATTTTCAATGAGTGGCAGATTGGCATTTCATATTAGCTGTTAAAATTGTGAATAATGGTGAAAAAGAAAAGCATGTGACTTAGTAATCAGTTTTACCTATATCAAAAACACAATGGCAGCTAAAAGTTTAACAGAGACCCTGTGATCCTTCAAATGATGCAAGGCTTTGAAGAGACACAAGGGAAGGGATTAGATTCACTTACAGGTGACATGGATGCTGTCAGCTGGCAGCCCTGATAATCATTGATTCTTTCCTTGCCTTCATTATCTTCCATTTCTCAGTATTGGAATCCATAATATAAGTAGTCTCTTGTTTTTACCCTAAATAACCTTGAGGGAAAGAAGGAAAAAGGATTGAATAATTCATGAGGAAGAAAACCAGTTCTAGGTTTGCAAGATATGCCAGGGTAGGTTAAACTTTCAAAATTTCCTTCCCACTCTGGGCCTTTGTATTAGAAAATATTTCTCCCAATACATGCTTCTAACTGAGAGTAAAGACATACCTCTCTTTCCAAAAAGAGTCACCCTTGTTCACATATTCATGCACCAGATTTTTTTCAATTTTAGCCATTCTGAATACCTCCTAACAGTGTTGTGGTTTGTGTGCTAGGTCTGAATCAGTTATCCTTCAGACCAGGGGGAGCACAGAGAGTGCTATATAGCCAAGATTATGAAAACTGTTCTCATGGCATCTTTATTCAGGTTTAGTACTAAATAGCTGATAAAAAAGTACTAAAAACTTTACTAATATTAGAAATATGCGTGTGTGTGTCTGTGTGCATGTCTGTATGCACACGACCCTTGGGTAGAAGGATTATAGGAAACTGTTTATTTTTTAACATGCTCTTTCTTGCCTTTTTCTGCTCATCCAAGCAAATACAATTATGATTGGGGTAAACAAAAATCCATTTCACAAAATGCTGGGGTCACTAGGCACAAGCTTAAGTAAACAAAGACACAGTTGTGTTTTAGAAAGGGTAGTTAATTAATTATACTATGTTACAAAGAAAGCACCACACAGTGTCTTGCATTTAATAGGGGATAATCATTGTGAAGGAACGAATAAATAAGTGGATGAAATAAGCGAAAGAATGAAAGTGATCTTTTTTTTATATATACTTTAAGTTCTAGGGTACATGTGCACAACGTGCAGGTTTGTTACATGGGTTTACATGTGCCATGTTGGTTCACTGAACCCATTAACTCGTCATTTACATTAGGTATTTCTCCTAATGCTATCCCTCCCCCAGTCCCTCACCCTACAACAGGCCCCAGTGTGTGATGTTCCCCACCCCGTGTCTGAGTGTTCTCATTGTTCAATTCCCACCTGTGAGTGAGAACATGTAGTGTTTGGTTTTCTGTCCTTGTGACAGTTTGCTCAGAATGATGGTTTCCAGCTTCATCCATGTTCCTGCAAAGGACATGAACTCATCTTTTTTATGGCTGCATAGTATTCCACAGTATATATGTGCCACATTTTCTTAATCCAGTCTATCACTGATGGACATTTGGGTTGGTTCCAAGTTTTTGCTATTGTGAACAGGGCTGCAATAAACATACGTGTGCATGTGTCTTTATAGTAGCATGAATTATAATCCTTTGGGTATATACCCAGTAATGGGATGGCTTGGTCAAATGGTATTTCTAGTTCTAGATCCTTGAGGAATCGCCACACTGTCTTCTACAATGAACTACTTTACACTCCCACCAACGGTGTAAAAGTGTTCCTATTTCTCCACTTCCTCTCCAGCATCTGTTGTTTCCTGACTTTTTAATGATCGCCATTTTAACTGGTGTGAGATGGTATCTCATTGTGGTTTGATTTGCATTTATCTGATGATGAGTGATGATGAGCATTTTTTCATGTGTCTGTTGGCTGCATAAATGTCTTCTTTTGAGAAGTGTCTGTTCATAAGAATGATTGGATCCAGGCGTCTATCATAGAGTCATAGATTGTTTTGTATACATAAACATACAAAGACATTTTGTTTCCCACTTCTGATGGTGAGCACTGATACTGATACGTAGCCCTCCCTGTCAATATTCATGGACTAGTTGGCTGCCATACTTACGCACATTCCAACTACAAGCAGAACATTTCTATAAGGCCATATCAAACAAACTCATACTAACTTCAAGAAGAGCTGTGTGTTTGATAGCTTATGGTCTATAAGTGGTAATATACTTTTGCTGACTATGCATACTGCTAAACTCAGAATTGACAGTAGATGGAATATGTAGAAACTGATGTATATTTTGTTGAAATTTTATGCCAATCTATTCATTTGTGAATAGATGATATAGATAGATAGATAGATAGATAGATAGATAGATAGATAGATAGATAGATAGATGGGGTCAGGCACAGTGGCTCATGTCTGTAATCCCAACACTTTGGGAGGCTGAGGCAGGCGGATCATGAGGTCAGGAGTTCGAGACCAGCCTGGCCAACATGGTGAAACCCCGTCTCTACTAAAGACATAAAAAAATTAATCAGGCATGGTGGCACGCGCCTGTAATCACAGCTACTTGGGAGGCTTGAGATGGGAGAATAGCTTAAACCTGGAAGGCAGAGGTTGCAGTGAGCCGAGATTGTGCCATTGCATTCCAGCCTAGGTGACAAGGGCGAGACTCCATCTAAAAAAAAAAAAAAAAAATCTAGATAGATAGATAGATAGATAGATAGATAGATACAGATATTTGTTTCCTGACACACTTGTCACCATGGTTTTAAAATTTCATTTCTCATCACAAAGACTAACACTATACAAACCAAAAGCTATTGAGTTAAACAAGAGAAAATCAGCAGGCTGGTAATATCAATCAGAGGTTTTGCCTGGGGCAATGCTATTTTATGCCATTCTCTAATTTGTTTAGTGAACATATTTACAAATGTCTGAACTACTAATGTGATGGCTAATTGAGAAGAATCTCAGGAGATATATTAAACTGTAAAGTAAAATCATAGTCTCATCTTTAATGTCATCTGCAAATGGCTTTAATGTCATGAGATTGTATCCATATGGCACACGAGGAAAACAGTCTTGTGAATTTACCTACCCATATTTAGTATGTTGCCGGACCACAGCACTTTGCTGTGCCATTGCTAGAAACAATACACAGTTTTATACAGTTTCAGCCTTGCTGAAAGATCCCATATCATAATACCCACTATGATAAAACATAATAGGAAGCCTGGTGCTTTCAACATTTTAATTTTAATCATCATGAAATAATACAAATTAAGAATCAGTATGCTCATATATTTTCAGAGGAGAAAACGGATTGAGAGTTCCACTGGCTTGCCTGCGGAGGCAGGTTGCTCATTAGCACAGCCAGCAGTCAAGCAGCAGCCAGGCACAGTAATCGTGGATTCTTCTTTTTTTTCATACTTTGTTCCTATGCCATACAGACCTTACTATGAAAAGAAGTTATGCTGGCCCCTTTGGGGAAACATAGAATGACTATTAATACTATTTGGATTCCAGCTGTGAAATTGTTAAACCATATCTTTGAATGGGAACCTAGAGACCTAACAGCAGAATTCCCGAAGAGAGACTTTCTGCCCAGTAGCTACTTTCAGTGTTATTCCGTTTATTTAGGAAAGGCATTTCTCATTATATATGCTGACTGTTTTTCTATGTGAAGACACTTATCAAGGAAATAATGGCCCCATGGGTGAAAATCATAAAATGAAATACCCCAGGGCATGTGAATTTTTATTACATTAAATTAAAAACACACCCTCTACTACAATCCCCTGGTAAACAAACAAAAAGCAAGCAAGAAAAATGCTATGCAAATATTTTTATTAAGAAAATAGCTTTTATAGGCTCTATAATGTTCATAAAATTAATAAAAGTTTATTGTATAAGTTTGCATAATAAAGAAAAAACACAAAATTGCATGAAGTTCATCCAAAACACTAGCTGGAAATAGGCATTGTTTTAATTTGTATAATGCCTTCAAACAATTTTTCAAAAACCTGAGAGTATATCTATATCACTTTGTAGTTTTTCAAATCAATGATAAAAATTGAAAATTTTTCCTTTCATTACATATTCATCTAAAGAATTATTTCTAATATCTATGAATATATTATAAGTAATGTAATTTAACCAATTCTATATTGTTAGTCACTTAGTGGTTTTCAGTGTCTTATTAAATTAATACTGTGATAAATAACTTTCTATAAAAATGTTAGAGGAGGAATTATTCTTCAAAACGGTGTAAGTGCAGTCCTTGGGTGTAGGCGGAGTATTAGCTCCAGGACTGACCCTCGGATACCAAATTCCATGGATGCTCTAGTCTCATATAAAATGGCTTAGTATTTGCATATAATTTATGTCCTCCTTATAAACTATCTCTAGATTACTTATAATACTTAATACAATGTAAATATTATTTAAGTCATTGTTATACTGTATTTTTGTTTGTATTTTTTGTTGCTGTAGCTATTCCTTTTTTTTTTTTTTTTTCAGGAAAATATTTGATCTGCAGTTGGTTGAATCAGAAGATGCCAAACTGGCAGATAAGGAGGACTAACAG
>NW_026652324.1:202783-267732 GCF_009828535.3 Hylobates moloch
ATCACTTTTGAAAAGGTAACAGCTGAGAAATACTACCTACTGTCATAATACTTTATATTTACTTGACATTGAGTTTGATTCATATATATATATATATATTTCTGTGTATACTCACGTATTTTGTGGGCCACTTTTTACTTATTTTTTGGAAATTTCCTTTCACTTTTATATTTTTTTCTAATAGGTATGTTTAGTTGTTTATGTTGGTTTCAAGAATGCTTTCATATAGGATTAATGCTTCCTGATGATCATTATACTGCAAGTATTTTTTCCACCTATTATTTTTTTCCATTTTATTTGGCTTTTGACTACGTAATTTTTTATGTACTAATACATGGTTTTTTACCTTGCTTCAAATTTTAGAAACTCTTCTTTACTATTATACACATACACACATGAAGGGATACTCAGACAAGTGGAAAAATATTGAAATATGTTACTGTCCAACTTATAAATATTCTATAATTAATAATTATTTTGAAATTCAGTCAGAAATAACATGTGTGAGATAGAAATTGTTATTTCTCACATATTTTCATATTTGTAACTAAGAAAATGCATAATACATATGGTAGCTATGAAATATTACTATTATTAGGTAAAATTTGAAGTTTTTTTTTCCTCTTTTTCTGGTACATTCGTCACTCTATTTTTCTAACACCTAAATTTTACATTTGATTTTTTTTGTTATATGTTCTAGTATCTTAAAGAGGAAGCAACTGCTCCCTACCTTATAATTTCTCTATATCAAAGTATTTAATAATTTTCACCAGTTAATTCATCCAAATCAACTATATAAAAACTAAACCTGAGGTTTAAAGGTCCACTTGGGATTTTGATTGTGATTTTATTAGAGTTGTACATTTATTTGAAGAGATAGATCATCTTTAAAATATTGCATCTTTCTATCCAATGTTATAGAATACTTATTTATGAAAGAATTGTTTATGTCCCTTGATAAAATTTTATAGATATTTTTAGAATTAACAGACATTTCTGTGAAGTTTGTCTATAGGAATTTAAGTTTTGTAGCTAGCCACTCATTCATTACACAAGTATTTGTTGATTCCCTGCACCATGACAAGCAGTTGCAAAAAAAAAAATGATGACCAAAGAATAATGGGGAATATTCAAAAATTGATAGACAGATAGATTTAAAGTCATTGTAGGTTTTAATAATTGCTGCAAAGGAAATAACAGAGTGCTGTGATAAGACAAGGAAGAACCCCCAGGAAAATTAAGACTGAAAGGAAGGCAGAGGTCAGATTGCAAAGGGCCTGAAAGCAATGCTGAGGGTTTTGATATTTATTCTAATATCAGAGGGAATGGATTCTGATTTTCCAAGATAATTTATAAATATAAAAATGTGCTCTGTGTTAATTATGAACAAGTATATAAAGTAAAAATGAAACTCTCAATGCTTTCTTCCACTATCTGATTACTCAAGTTCTAAATGAGGGCATATTAGCTTTTATCATTTTACCCATTTCTAGAACTTTTCTTCACTCTTGAACACTAATAATTTACTGAGCTATAATTATTCTCATCCTCTCAATTAGATTGTAAGTTCCAGGAAGGCAGAGGTGATACCGTTTTGTTTATCCCCCACATAGTTAGCTCAAGGCCTTACTTATTAACATATAATATTGAAATACTTATTGTTTGATGAAATTAAAAATCCTTCCGGACATGATTATTCTTGACATGAATATTAAATAAGAGATACATAAATGAATCTGATAGTTGTACCTTCTGTTTATGAACATGTACTGGTCATTACAAGTGAAAAATGCAGAAGAAATGAAACTGGCAAAAATATGTAAAAATAAGAATATTTTCTGATGACTTAAATGTAAATAGTTTGGGCTACGATCTTTATTGAATCCATTTCTTAGTCTCCCACTCATCTCCTTCTATGTAATGTACAAAATGTGCATGTCTTTCTCATTAGGATTATACATTGATGTTAATGAATCAGTTTAATCTTTGCTTCTTCCTTTCAAATAGAGGTGCTAAGATGTTGACACGTGCAGAAGACCAGTTATGATATTTCCTAGTTTGTTCACCAAAATAATCCAGTCTACATCCATTTGTTGCCTATCAATGACAGATTGGATAATGAAAATGTGGTATATATACACCACGGAATACCAGGCAGCCATAAACAAGAATAAGATCACGTCTTTTGTGGGAACATGGATGGAGCTGGAGGCTGTTATCCTTAGCAAACGAACGCAGGAACAGAAAACCAAATACCACGTGTTCTCCGTTACAAGTGGGAGTTAAATAATAAGAACTTAGGAACACAAAGAAGGAAACAATAGACACTGCGATGTACTTGAGGGTGGAGGGTAGGAGGAGGAAAAGGAGCAGAAAAGGTAAGTATCAGGTACTGGGCTTAACACCCGAGTGATGAAATAACATGTACAACAAACCTCCACGACACATGTTTACCTATGTAACAAACCTTCACAGGTACCCCCAAAACTAAAATAAAAGTTAGAAAAAAAAAAAAAAACTTGCCTTGATTTCCATCAGGTTTCTAAATTTTCTGGGTCCAGACAAAGATATATTAATTTGTTTTATACTCATTTGTTTCCTTCTTTAATGATATTTATTCAATTGAAAAGTGTGTACTATTATTATCTAAAACCATTAAAATTTAGCGAGAGGTTAAGGGAATGCCATAATTAATGTTTAATAGTTGTCACAATACAAAATAATTTTAACAGCTTTGTTGAGGCATAATTAACATACAGTAAACTGCATACTGAAAATATACAATTTGATGTTTCAATGTGCATACATACTCATCATAATCACCATAATCAATACATTATATATACACATCACTCCAAAAAGTTTTCACGTGTCCCTTTGTAATACCTCCCTCTTCTCCCCTCAACAATCATGCTACTGGTTTGTGTCTTTTTGTAGAATTTAAATACATGAAATTGTTCATGCAGTGTGATACTTTTTTTAAATCTTAAATCTTCTCTCAGAATAATTCTTTTGAGACTCATTCGTGTAGTAGAATGTACCAAATGTATTACTTTTTATTGTAGAGTGGAATTTATTGTATGCATATATCATAATGTGTTTTCATATTTATCTGTTGATGAAGAGTTGTTTTTAATTTTTGCTATCACAAGTAAAACTTCTGAACACATTTGTGTATGAGTCTGTATATAGGCACATACTTTCATTTTACTTGGTACTAACACCAAGGAGTAGAATAATTGGATCTTATGGTAGGTTTGTATTTAACTTTTTAGGAAATTGCCACATTATTTTCCAAAGTTGTTGTTTTTCTTCACATTCTCAGCACCAATGCATGAAGAGTTCCAGTGACTCTACATCCTCATTAATAGTTGGTATGGTCACATATTTACATTTTTGCTCTTTTTATAGATCAGTGGTAATATCTCATCATAGTTTTAATTTGCATGCCACTTATAATTAATAATGTCAAGAATATTTTCATGTGCTTATTTGCCATTGGTTGTCTGTTTTCTTATTATTGTAAATTTTGAGAGTGCATTATATATTCAGAATACACATCCATTATCAAATATGTGATTAACAAATATTTTCTCCAAGTCTAGGGTTTGTATTTTCATTCTCTAAACAGTGTCTTTGAAATACCAAAAGTTATTAATTTTGATGAAGTCTGATTTACCAATACTTTATTTAGTAGATCATGCTTTGGTGTCATATCTAAGATACCTGAATAATATCGAATTATCTGACTGATGAAAATTATATGTCTCTCTTTACTAAGATATTTTGTAAAAATTTCTCTCGGCAATGTTTTAATGTTTTTCAGTCTAAAAGTCTTCCATTTGTTTTGCCAGATTTATCTCAATTATTTCATATATTTTAATTCTTTTAATGAATATCAATTAAATATCAATGTCTGATTACCCATTATTAGTATATAAAAGCACAACTGATTTTACGTATTGACCTTGTATTCTGAAATTCTGCTAAACTCTCATTATCAGCTTTTCTGTAGATTCCACTGGATTTTCTATATAAATCATCATGTATCTGTGAATAAAGACCAAGTTATTTATTCTTTTAATTATTTATTTTCAATATGGATGCAGTTAATTTTGTTTTCGTGCCTGATTGCAATGGCTAGCACTTGTAATACACTGTTGAATAGAATTGGTGAGAGCAGACATCCTTGCCTTGCTCTTGATTTAAGGGGGAAAATAATTATCATTTAAAAGAGGCTTTCATTATTAAACATGATGTTACCTACAGACTTTCTTTGAATGTCTTTTGTAGTTTGAGAAGTATCATTCTATTTCTAGTTTTCTAAGAATTTTTATCAGGAATGGATGTTAGAATTTGTCAAATATATTTTCTGCATCTATTGAGATTATCATGTGTCTATTTCATTTAGTTTGTTAATATGGTCAATATTATTAATTTTTAAATAATAAACTGAGTTTTGCATCATTCCTGCAATAAATTCCACTTGGTCCTGGTATTCTATTCTTTCATATATTGTTGGATTCACTTTGCTAAAATTTTCTTAAGAATTTCTGTATTTGTTCATGAAGGATAGTCATTTATAGTTTTCTTTTCATAGCATGTCTTTGTCCAATTTCTGTAATAGTGTAAGGCTTTCCTGATAACATTAGTTTGCAAATATTCCTTTGTCACACATTTTCTGGAAGAGTTTGTTTAAAATTCATATAGTGTTTTCCTGAAATGTTTGGTAGAATTCACCATTGGAGCCATCTTGGTTTGGTGTTTTGTTATTAGAAGGTTTTTTTTTTTAATTTTTTTCACTACAAAAGTAACTTATTTAACAGATATAGGGTTATTAAAGCTATTTAATTCCATTTGAGTAAACTATCATTTACTTTGGTAGTTTATGCATTGCAATGCATGCTCGTTTTGCCTAAATTGTCAATTTTATTAGCATAACGTTATTCATGTTATCCTGTTAATGTCTTTAAATCTATAATGTCTCCTTTCATGTTCCTACAGCAGCTAACTTATACTTTCTTATTTTTTCTGATCAGTCTGGCTCTGGAATTTTGTCAATTTTGTTGATATCATCAAATAATTAACTTCGATCCATTGATTTTTTTTTCTTTTTTCTCTTTTCTGTTTCATTTGTTTCCACTTCAAGCTTTTGCCCCAAATTCTCATGTTTCTTTTGGTCTGTATTTGCTCTCACTTTCTAGTTCTTAAGGAGAAAAAACTGAAGTCGCTAATTTCAGACCTTTCTTCTTTATTACGCATTTATGTTTATATATTGTCTAATAAATATGGCTATAGTTACATCCCACAGATTTTGAAAATATGCACTTTTTTCTCCGTTTTTCTTCAGTTCAGAATATGTTCTGATTTCCCCTTTGTATAGTTTCTTGACTCATAAGTTTTTTGAAAGTTTTTTTTTTTTTGGTTTCTAATTACTTGGGTGTTTTCAAAATACCTTTTTGTTTGTGATTTCAAATTAAATTCTACCATGTCAGAGATCATACTTTCTAAGCTGAATGTCTACCTGAATGACCTGCAGGGCAAATATGGCCTTGGGCTCCTTGGGGGGGTGATAAGTTAACAGTGATTTTTACATTTTTAAAGGATTGCAAAAACAAAGAACATGTGACAGAAACTACAAAGGCCTGAAAAGCTTAAAACACTAATTGCTTTTTGCAGAAAAAGTGTGCTAACATCTGTCCTTGGTAAATATTACGTGTACAACTAAATGTGTATTTTTATGTTTGGGATACAGTGGTCCATTAAGTCTCTGAAGTCAACTTGGTGTTGATAGTGTGGCTCAGTTCTTTCTTACCCTTACTATTTTCTCTTGCTTATTTATCAGTTATTGAGAAAGCAATGTTAAAATCTCTGATAATAATTTCGAATTTTATTTCCCCTTGCAACTGTCTCATTTTTTTGCTTCAAATATTTTGAAGTTCGATAAGTCACTGCATTAGTGTTTACAATGATTGTGTCCTCTTGATGCATTGAGCACTTTATTCTTTATTAACTAACCTTTTTATCTCTGATAATATTTCTGGTACTGAAGTATGCTTTGTCTAATATTAATACAGCTACTTCAGTTTTTACTGATTAATCTTAGTATACTTTTTTTTCTTTTTTGTTGAGACAGAGTCTCACTCTGTCACCCAGGCCGGAGTGCAGTGGCAGGATCTTGGCTCACTGCAAGCTCCACCTCCCAGGTTCAAGCCATTCTCCTGCCTCAGCCTCCTGAGTAGCTGGGACTACAGGCGCCCGCCACCATGCCCGGCTAATTTTTTTTTTTTTTGTATTTTTAATAGAGATGGGATTTCACCGTGTTAGTCAGGATGGTCTCAATCTCTTGACCTCGTGATCCACCCGCCTCGGCCTCCCAAAGTGCTGGGATTATAGACGTGAACCACTGTGCCTGGCCCATTTTTTTTCATTTTTTTAAAACAAACCAATGTTTTTACATATAAACTGTTTGTTGTAAGCATTATATAGTTGGGTCTTGCTTTTTTGTAAAATCCTATCTGATGATCTCTGACTTTCAGCTGGAAAATTAAAATCATTTATATTTAATATGATTGTTTATATGGATCAACATCCACAAGCCAAGTATGTGCTTAATTGCAGTTCCCAAAAAGCAGAATCAGAGGGAGATCTGGTAATATATTTTAAACAGTTATCTAAAAATATTTTAAATTTTATAAAACTATGAAACCCCAAATTGAAGAAGCAATAGAAAGACCAAGAGAAAGAAACATGATAAAAATGATGCCAATTCATATCATATTAAAATTGATTAAAAGCTGAAGTAGCCAGAAAGAAAAAGACACCTTATCTACAGAGTAACAAAATAAGTATTTTGTTCAATAAAGAAATAATGCACAATAAAAGAAAATAGAACATTTAAAAAACTATATTTATTTTAAAAAGACAAAACAGTGATGCTTTTGTATATACAAAGGTAAATTGTTACCAACAAAAATTCTCTGTAAAGTATATTCAGGGAACTTCTGCAAAGAGAAGAAATATAATGCCAGATGGAAATTTCATATACATTTGGCTTTTTGAATTTGGCTAACAATTCAAAGATGTTTTATGTTTTCAAAATGTTTTTCTCTTGCTGTTTAATTTTGGATAGCGTCTGTTGGTATGTCTTCAAGTTCACTAATCTTTTCTTCTGCAATGTCTAATCTGTCATTGATCTCATATACAGTATTTTTTTTATCTCAGAAATTCTCGATTTTGTCTCTATAATTTTGTTTGGGGTCTTTTTCATATCTTCTATATTTCTACTAAAATTTTTTTAGTCTTTCTTCTTCTAGCTTTTTGGACATATCACATATTGCTAAAATAACTATAAATATTCATGTCTTTTAATTCTGTCATCTGTCACTAATGATTGGCTAGTGACTAGATTCTGCTTCTTATAGGTTCTATTTTACTGCTTCATTGCATGCGTTTGTTCATTTTTTTAATCATACGGCAGACAATATATATTTTACATAATCAGCTGTTGCGTATTTGTATGTTCCTAAAAATATTCTTGAAAGTAGTTTGATCCTTTCCTTTTTTCTTAAGCTTTGCTAAATGGGGCCAGAGCAGTATTTAGTGGAGGATTAATTTTATCGCAGAACAGGAGAAAGGCCTTTCTTAATACTCTAACTTGTGTCCGTCCAATGAATTATGAGGTTTCTACTCTGCTCATAGGAAATGGGCACTAGTTGAGCTCTATGTGAGCTTTAGACACTGTTTCCACTAATCCTTTCAAGTAGTTATTTCCTATGTCTTAAGAAGTTTCCTCAGATGCATGCACTGATCAGTACCCAAGTGAATACTTAAGAGGGTTCCTCTGGAGGTAAACATCTCTTTTTAGGTTTTTCTTCTCTAATATATGTTCTGCTGTGATGCATGTTTCAAGTAATTTAATATTAGAGATCAAAACTTTCCTTCAGTAAAGACAACATCTAGTCACATGTCAAATTCCATAAGGACTAATGAACATCTGGAAAGAGGAAACATTGTAAAAACATCAGTGGGTCAATAATATATGCGATGTAATACTCAAAAAGGAACCAACTGCACCAAGGACAATTTAAAAAATAAGAACACAATTCTGTAAAAATTACCGAGGCTTGTTTTTAGGAAAAATAATTAATCAACAGAGTCAAGATCGTTAAATAGTAGAATGTATAATTTATTTGTTTGTTTTGTGTTTTATTTTAAGGCAACTCTTCATTAAGTAAAGGCATAAGGGGTATGCTTGAAGGTAAAAATATTTGAAAAGGTTAGGATGGGGATATTCAAGCTGCACAGCTACTTTTTATTTAGCATCGTGTCGATCATTCAGGAGTATGAAAAATTTCAAAGGCATTCACAGAAAGCCTAGCCATCTCTAGTCTTTTGAATAATAATCAGTGTTACCCTCAATAATTATTAAAGACATTGTATGGAACAGTGTATATTTTCCTTGATATACAATACTAACAATAACAAAAGAAAATGTCAACAGACTGTGAAAGTATAAATTAGGACAACTACTTTGAAATAAACATTTTGGCAGTATGTAATTGAAACAAGTATTCATACTTTGATCTGGCAATTCTCAGTCTGAGAATGTTTCCTGATGAAATAAATGGAAATGGAGAAAAATATTTATGCCAAACATTATGCTTATTGTAGCAACCTTATTTTTTAATTGTAAAAGTTCAAAGACAACTCTTTCTTCCAAGAAATGGCAATAGTTAAATTCATTGACTTGTCCAGTCATTTGAGTATAATACAATAATTGAAATATTTACAAAGGCCATGTAGTAACTTTGAGAACACTTACAAAATAAAGTTTAAAAGGATTATACATAGTAAATTATAATTTACAATGAAAAAATGCTGATAAGAAAGATCTACCAAGTCAACATATTAATAATGTACCTCTTTGGAGGAGGATGGAAGGATAGAAAGCAAAACAATAGTTATGGAATGGGAAATGGAATCTAAAGGAGTCAATATATCTTATCTCTAACTCATAGTGTTCATACTTGAGTAAGGTACATGAAGTCACTTCTCCTCAACTTTCTCAACTTTGTAAAATGGGGGATAATATCAATTTTAGGATTATTGTTTTCATAAATGAATTAACACAAAAAAAATTTAGAATACTGTCCAAAACGAATTAAACATTCTTTAAATACTAGCTATAAAATGGATAATGGATTATCTACATTTGTATATTGTATTTTTAAATATTTTAACTAGCAATGTTTTTATAATGGAATCACAAAAATAAATTACCAGCAGAGACTCACTTGTCAAAAATTCTTCCATTTATTTTCTATTTTCAAATCAGTGGGTGTGAAGGAATAGCTACAGAATTTCATTTTCCAAATTTAGCTCCAATGGAAAGAGGATTTACAAATTTTATGCTCAACTTGACAGATTGCTGAATGCTTCCTTTCTCTACTCAGGTGATGTGCTTACTTTTTCCACCAGCAATTGCTATATTACCAAGCAAAACTGAATCACACACTTTTATAGATTGGGTTAAGCCAATTATTGATTTTCCTGGTTTACAAACATCAAAACAACCTTGAAAAAGTAGGAAAATTAAGTTCAAATTGCTTAGGTTCAGTATGTTTTCACACCACAATGTATAGAATATTTAATAACTCTAAAAGCGACTTATGTAATAAAAAGGACTATAATCCAAAAGTATGTCTTGCCTAAAAATCCTAAAACAAGATGTATATTTTAATGAATAGACTAGAAGGTTGTGAAACTTAGATATAGTCACAAAGGGACAGCTTATTATGAAAAACAGAAGATATTCTTTCAAATAGCTTCGATAGAGTGTCCATTTAACTGGAATGAACTCTTACTGATTAAGCACTTCCTCGACTTCACTTCTGTTTCCATTACTTAATATTATTTCTTTACAACCATCAATTATGTTCACCTGGAAGTCCTCAATTTGTAGGGAGGATATTCTTAAGAATTATTTTAAGTGGGAAGAAAACACCTGAAACTCGCTTAAACAAAAAAAAAAGAATTTTATTAGCTTAGCTTATATGTGATAAAACTACAGAATTAGTTTGATGCCAGGCACAACTGAATCCAGGAGCTCAACAATCCACCAGTAATCAAAAGTATATTCTTTTGCCAATTTTGCATTTCTAAGTTTTTGCTGCATCTGTACACGTACTACCTTCATATGGTCACAAATTAGTTCTCAGTATCTGCAGGTTAACATTCAATTTGCTTCAAATCCAGTGGACCAAAGCTTATTCTAAATTCTTGGAACTCAATCTTATTGGCTCTGATTGTTTTTGCTTGTATCACATGCCTATTACTAAATAATTACTATGAACACGATTCTAGGGAATATACTGAATGGACAGATTTGAGACACTGTCCAACCTTGAAGTTTGAAGACATTCAACCTACGTAAATTACATGAACAAAGAGGAGATAAATGTTGCTCCCCATGAAACTTAAGGTGCTACTAGAAAAAAGCATTAGTGAATGAAGGAGCATGCTAAAATATTAAAAGTATTTAGGACACTATAGTTAACTAAATTATATGTGCACACTCTCTGTATCTGTATCTTTATTATTCTCTTTCTCTAGACAAATAGGTGTTTAAATAGATTATATAAAGTATATTTGTATATAGAGTGATTGTACTAAACTTGTTAAATCAGTATACAGGCTTTTTTTTTCCTACCATTTCCTTCGTATATGAACTGTTGAATTTATTTATCCTGTCTCTCAACATTTTGGGAGGATCTCATTACTCTAGTCCCTTTCGAACGTAGTAATAGTCTCAATTTTAGTCCAATTTAAACTACATGAAATCGCCACTCTATTTTTCATCTATTACAGTGACTTTTACATCCCTAAACACAGGCCTGATCCTTAGCTTGGATGCCTGCAGTAAGAAAATGAGCTAAGATTTATTGCTAACTCTTAGTCCACTAGTTCTCACCTCCTGCTTAGGTTCCAGCAGAGTTGGAGAGAGAAGCAGAGGCAACTGAAAAAAGAGAATCAAACCCACTTCTTAGTTGGCAGATGTTACTTGGCCATCACACCTTCTGTTAGTCTCACTGTTGACTCTTCATAAGGGCTTGGAGGATCCTTTAGAGACCGCATGCCCATTCATACTGCATCCTTCCTTGATGAGAGGTGCACTCTCCACTTGATCCCTTTTATCCCTCAACTCAGCACCCTCTGCTCTCACACACTGGGCCTCCCCATCTCTTGCTTCTCTCTACTAGTGTTCTTTTACCCTGGCAAGCAACTCTCTTTATGTGCTCTTTAAGGGATCTCACACATCTACACTCAGTGTCTATGGGAAACATTGTATATCTCTGCCCCGACAATAGGTCTTGGTTGCTTCCTTCCACTGTTGCGTTGTCCTCTCTCCTTGCCTCACTCTGCCATGTGTCTACTCCAGCTAGTCATCTGGCCTCAGGCTTCTCTTGGGGAGAAGCAGCCACCTAACCTACATTTCTGACCCCATATTGCTCCACATCTGCAAGACACATGTTACTTTGTCCTAGGATGTTGCTCACTAAGCTGTGCTTCATTCCCTTAGTGTCACAGGGGCAAACAATGGTATGGGTGTGGAATAAGATGATGACTTTTGTTTCCTATAAATACTCTCATCTCTCTGAATGTTTATTTGGGAACCCTGTCATCTGGCTAAAGGTGGTAGTGGGAAACACCTTGCTTCCCATGGGTACTGGAGGGAAAATAAGAAACTCTCACCTCCTAGAAATTCTCCTGCTTTAATGAATTATCCCTGAAACATTTTTTTTTCTTTTATATTCCGGATAAACGATGCGACCAGTGGTTGCAGGACTGCTTTTATTCTTTTCTGTAAATCTCATCTAAATGTATCTAGCACATTTATGTATAAATGAGAGGGAACTATTTGTCATTCATTGTTTTTAGCTTTGGGGCTTGGGAGAAAACTCTGAAATAACAGGAAAAGCACTTTCACATCATGTTACCTTTCACACTCATTAACACAAGTAAAAGACTTAATTTTTTTATGGACTTATAATCACACTTTCAGGGAGGCACTGTTAGCCTTTTTTTTTTTTTTTTTTTTTCTGATAAGACAATGAGTCACATGAAGATAACTGATTCATCCAAGTCCTGTCACTGGGAGAAGGTCCAAAGCCTTGATGTTCCCCATTTCTAACCTGTGTTTTCTTTTCTTTTCCATTCAAATACTTTCAAAATCTTTCCTGAATGAATTTGTTGGTAAAGTATGGGTGATACCAATTCTACATATATATATGTTTATTCCTAGTGACTTATCCTTCGAAATAGTTGCTGTCTGAATTGTGTGTGTAATGAGTATGTGCCTGCATGTGTTTATACAGCTCATTAACTTTGTGTGACTTTTGTTTCTACTGCTGGGAAAACTTTCCATCACCATAAACCCAATATATGTTGACAGGAATTTCATGGGAAACCACTCACCTATTATGTAACTAAAATTTAAATATAACCTTAGGTGGTTCTATACTTCTAAATTAGAATTTGTTCATGAATAATGGTGGCAAATGAAGAACCTGTGACAAAGAGTCCTGAGTCGTATCTGGTCTGTTTAGGGGCAAAGCAGAAAACTATTCTCTTTATCAAGTGGATTGTGCTTTCCTATTCTTTGAGAGGAAGAGCAGCTGAGAACAGCTACCATTCCCAACATAATATAGAGCAGAACCCCATCTTAACCCTTCTCAGAAATCTGTACATGATGTCGCCAAGTCAGCAGAGGCCAAGTTGACGAGGCAAGTGAGCCCTCTGGCAGGCTTCAGCATCAGCACTAGGAGTTCATGAGAGTTCCCAGGGGACAGTCTTTGAAATGGTGCAGGCAACACTGCTGTCATAGCAAAGATCTCTCAGTCACGGGCACGTCAACAGACCACAGCTTGTGTGACATTCTGATATTGCTGTATATCTACACCACCCATATCCTTCTTGCCTGTAGCAGTTAATAGGACAATTGTCAAGTAGAAGTGAGGGATTCTAAATTTTTTTATTATTATTATCTGAAGCATCCACTATACACAAGCTGAGAAATCAATTACTGCCTGTGTTTTCCACTAGGCTTTCTATTTGGGCCTGTACTACAATTTTTATTATTGCACTTCCCTGGGTTCCTTTTTTTTCTCAGTAATCTTTGCAACTATCCTACCCATGGTCCGTTATCTTCTCTGCTGGAAAGTGATATGGCTCTGTGGGAAACACTGGAAAATACAGGACATTAACTGTGTCCTCTGAACCATGGACACATATAAATATTACTTTAAGTGTATTAATAACAATTAGAGTAAGAGGATGCTCAGTGTTAGGAAGGAAAGAAACATAACAGGGATGGTGGTATGCGTGTAATGTAAGTTTGGGCAGAAGGAAGGTCTTATAACTCTGTTCCTAAGTCAGTAATGAAGAAAACACTAGGTTGATTGAGTGTGGGAGAAAATAAGAGATAAGCTAGAATTCCTGAGAGAATCAAAGTAAAGTGACCTGCCAGAGTAAGCTGATGCCTCATGATGTGACGCTATCATGGGTACCACTAAGGCTTCATGAAGTACATTGGAGAGGAAGTTTGAGAAAAACCACTGGAGTGCACATGAGAATTCATTCTGAGGTCCAGACTGTGGAGCCAATAAAACATATTCTTTGTAAGGAAATGTTTTACGAATGTTTATGAAATAAGTCTTTGTAAAATAACTAACAAAATTCCAAATTGTTCAGTGTATTTGTGACTATGGAGGCAACTTGTGGGTGGAATACAGTAACATCCATAGCTGTGATCTCAAAGCCGTTTGGACATATCAATATTATTACATTTTTTTCAGCAGACATCTGTAACATATATATGCATATATTTATAAATTATATAGATGCATTATTAACCTACCAAACTAGGTGTATTATAAAATGTACAAATAGTACATGTTATGGAATGAAATATAAATACTTATATATACATATATATACATGTTATATATATATTCATTACGTATTATGTATATACACATGCTATGTATATATATGTACACATATTATATATTTTTATTTTTTCTTCCAATACGTTTCTGTCATCCCTCTCACTCCACTTGGAACTCCACAGGATAAGTTCCCACCTTAAACCCTGAGCTGCTGGAACATGTTCTGGACATCTGCGACCTTTAACTTAAATAACTGGGTAAATAATTATCTTACTTGTTTTTATTAATCTTTTGTCCATCTTAAATATATGCCATAGGACCTTAGCTCTTGTTTATATCAATGAGCTTATTATAAACTTGGTTTTGTCACACATTGTTTAACTTAAAGTCACGGTTTCCAGGTCCATACATGTTGTAGCAAAACAATGTCCCCTTGTGATACAACACTTTGTTTTGCACTTGTTCCCAACTTCCTTTGTGATAGGACTCCACCAAAATGTTTAGCAAAGCTAACTGTAAGCTCTTTGGGCCATGATTGAGGAGTGAGGACTTACAAAGTCTGGATAAATATGGTCACAAGGAAATAAAAATCTAACTAATCAAAGGAAAGCAAAGGTAAGGGAGGAGAGTAACATGTATAATATCTCATCTTTTATCAAAAATATAACTTCTGGGAATGAGTCTTTGGGTGAAACTGTCTTCAAAGCGAATCTTATGAGACTTCATAAAAGACAAAACCTCCAAACACTGATTGTGCAGAAATTATGTATATTTCTTGTAAAATTTTCTAGTGCATTAACTTTATTCTTTACTATTACTCTGAGGATGCTCAACTCCTGAGTGTTAGTGCTATAAATCTTCAACAGCAAGAAGGAATATCAGTCAATAAATACTTAACAACAGTATAAATTATGTATGACAGAATAAGTGAGTATTGCAGGGAAGCACATAGACTAATGGGCCTGCTTACTGAATGCCATAAAACTAAACATCCTGAATCTTTACAAGGAGGGCTGCATTACCTAACAAGTAATTCTTTCAAAATAATCATCCTAGATTTGGGGAGAAATTTTTCAAATGCCAGTGGTGATGTGTGTGAAAATTGTTTAGTAATTGTAATCTAAATATCCTTATGTACATAATCTGTAACATACTCTTAACCAGAATTGGGTTTGTAAAGTGTAAAGCAATTGGATAAACTGTAGACGGCTCAATGAGAGTTTATATCTCATTCACTACTTGAAATATTTGTACTGACTTTTACCATTGCGATTATACTATATTTGTCTTTTAATGCTTAGATCCAAATTACCAAATAAAGATTACTAATTATTTCCTACAAGCTTGAGGTATAGTGGCTTGTTTGAATACCCAAAGAAATATAAAAATTAACATTATAACTAAATAATGAATGATACAGGAAGTAATGCTATAGACTGGTGTTCAGTTATGCCTATATAGTACGTGTTTATGTTTCCTCTATATTTAATATTGAGTCCTGAGAAATTATAAACTCTAAGCAGAAATGTTAGTACCTCTGTTCAGTTTCCTTATGTGGAAAATTCTCACAGACTACTCTAAAACCAGTTAGTTATGGTAGTTTCTTAAGACACTCTGTAATGCAAAAGCCAGAAAGAAATAGGTGTAGAAAAGACCAGAAAATAAAAACCAAAATGACATAATGTCCTTTTAAATTGTCAAAACATAAAACTTGTTTTGAGGGAAACGAAGTTGAGAAATCTGATTCATTCTTGCGGGTTGCATGCATTGATTTTATTTTTACAGATAATTATTCAACTTCTACTTGACTTTGGATGCTTAAATGTAGGCATTATATGTATGTAACTGAATGTATAGCATAAAATAAAGACTGTGTTTCCAATTTCTCTATGCCCTGTACCATCATTTCCCTATATGTTAACATAATCTCAATCAAGTGAATCAAAATAAGAGCTCAAAAACCTCAATAGCAAAGCTATTGACAAAAGATTTTGGCATAAATAGGCAAGCAAAATAAATCCAGGTTCTTTTCTTTTCTTTTTTTTTTTTTTTTTTGAGAGGGGAACAGTGTCTCACTCTGTTTCCCAGGCTGGAGTGCAGTGGCATGATGACAACCAACTAAAGCCTCAAACTCCTGGGCTCAGGTGACCCTCACATCTCAGCCTCCAAAGTAGTTAGGACCTCCATGCCTGGCTAGGTTTTCATATTTTTTGTAGAGATCAGGTTTCACCATGTTGCCCAGGCTGGTCTCAAACTCCTGGGCTCAAGTGATCCACCTGCTTTGGCCTCCCAAAGCGCTGGGATTACATAAAGGCTTGAGCTGCCACGCCTGACAATCCACGTTCTTTTTTTTTTTTTTTTTTTTTTTAATTGAGACAGAGTCTCACTCTGTCACCCAGGCTGGAGTGCAGTGGCGTGATCTTAGTTCACTGCAACCTCCACCTCCTGAGTTCAAACAATTCTCCTACCTCAGCCTCCCAAGTAGCTGGGATTACAGGCACCCACCACCACGCCCAGCTATTTTTTTTATCATTATTTTTCTATTTTTAGTAGAGACAGGGTTTCATCATGTTGGCCAGGCTAATTTTGAAAGCCTGACCTCAAGTGATACGCCTGCCTCAGCCTCCCAACGTGCTAGGATTAGAGGCCTGAGCCACCGCGCCTGGCCAATCCAGGTTCTTAATAAGCACAAGAGTTAGCATTGTTTGTGAGTGCATTTTAATTGCTCACTTTATTCAAGTTTATGTCCGTACCCAATTTTGACCCAAATCTTGATAGAAGACCAATAATAATGTCAGTACATTCCAGGAATTGGCCAACTACTGCCCAAGGGCCAAATCCAGAGCATAGCTTGTTTTGGTAATAAAATATTATTGGAGCACAGCCATGTTCATTAGTTGATGAACTGTCTGTAGCAGCTTTCATTGTACAATGGCTGAGTTGAGTAGTTGCCACAGAGACAATATGGTCTGCAAAGCCTAAAATATTGATTTCTTGGAATTCTGTCTGCTGACCCTTGATATATACCAATCAACTCATAGATTATTAGGGATAAGAAGAACTTAAGTGGTTATCCTGCCATACAACTTTATTTGACCAAAGGGAAAAGTGAGGCTCAGGAAGGTGATAATTTGCCCAATGATATAAAAATAATCAGGGACAATAGCTTGGAATATAAACCAGTTACTACTTCCTGATGCATTAGTCCTTGTACTCTAACTTACATGGTAGAAATAAATCAGGTTTCTCATATAACTGATTTTTTTAAGCTTTGTCAGTATAATTAGAAATTACATGAAAACTTTTGGAAACAAATTTTCTTACAAAGTATAACACAGCATGGAACAGAATATTTAATATTTAGTTACAGTAATTCTCTTGGTCTTTTTAAAACTTTTCCCCTCGTTACACACACACACACACACACACACACACGCAGTTCAATGATTTATCACAAAGTCTACCGTCATACAGCATGTTGTGAGGACCCAGGAGCTTTTCTCATGCTCCTGTCATTAAACCTTTCCTTTCCTGCAAAGGCAGCCCCAGGCCTGATTTTTACATTAATTGTTTCCTTGCATTTCTTTAGTTTTACCACATAAGTATGGTTCTCTAAACACTATTGTTATACCTGTTTTTAAGTTTTATGTAAATTAAATTATACAACAGTGTTTTGTGCCTGGCTTGTTTACTTACAAAATTTTGGTGAAATTCTTGCATTGTGTTCATTTGCACTGCTATATGCATTCAGTTACATGAATATAGAACAATTTATATACACTCTATTGTGGAAAAATATATGGGCTATCCCAGTTTGGAGATATTATGCATAATGCTCGCATAAATACTTATATCTATGTTTTTTGGTACACATATGTATGCATTTTCATTAGGTAGATACTAAATAATTTATTGAGACTTTTGGATCTGTGGGTTTGCATTTATTCAACACTGGCAAATAGTATACAAATAAATGGTATAAATATACACTTGCCAAGCATGGTGGCTCACACCTATGATCCCAGCACTTTGGGAGGCTGAAGTGGATAGATCATCTGAGGTCAGAAGTTCGAGACTAGCCTGGACAACATGGCAAAACCTTGTCTCTACTAAAAATGCAAAAGTTAGCTGGACGTGGTGGTGAGCACCTATAATTCCACCTACTAGGGAGGCTGAGGCAGGAGAATTGCTTGAATCCAGGAGGCGGAGGTTGTAGTGAGCAGAGATTGTGCCACTACACTCCAGCCTGGGCCATAGAGTGAAATTCGGTCTCAAAAAAAAAAAATTATACATATATATACACACACACACACACACACACACATATATACACTTTCCTCCTAGAACTGTAAGGGGGTTGTCTTTGCTCCATATCTTCACCAACACCTGCTATTTTCTACTTACTTTTAGTTTTTCTGATAAATATATGGTGATATTTCATTGTGCCTTTTATTTCTAATACTCTCTTTGCTGGGGAATTTGAAACCTTAGATTTACTGGCCATTTGTATACCCTCTTCTGTGAAAGACATTTTTCAAATATGTAGTTATTTAACCATGAGGTTGTATTTTTCCTTGTTATCAGCAGAGAATCTTTTCATATTCTGGAAACAATTTTTTGTGGATATATTAGCACAAATATCTTCCATTACTCTGTGGAATACCACCTATGTCTTCTAATGGCAACTTTTTTTCAAAATTAAAACTTAACATTTTTAATACAATCAAGTTGACTAATATTTTACTTTTGATATGGGTTTTTTCTAATCCTATTTAACAGTATCCTCTCAATCTAAGTTATTAGATATTCTTTTATATTAACTTCTGGATGCTTAATTTTTATCCTTTCACAATTTGATTTGCTACAGTCTGAATTTTAGATGTGGTGTGAGGTATGGGTCAAATTTATTTTTTTCTTATATGGATACCTTATTGTTCAGTAGCATTTATTTTAAAGACTGACCTTCGCAACTGTCTCCATGACTTTTGCTGCATATCAAGTGCCTATATGTGCATGAGTCTTAATTTTGGGTCATTTATTATCTTATTTTCACTTAACATAATATTTGTAAATTTATGTACTTTAATTTGAATAATGTCTTATTGCCTAATAGCTGCAATTTTATAATAGCCTTGATACCTGGTAGAGCAAATTTTTCCACGTTGTTCTTTATTCAGATGTATTTTAACTACCTTTAACTCTTTTGGTTTCTATAAATTTTTAAATCATCTTGTCATAAAGTGGGCCATGAACAAGATGGCAGAGAAGGAAGCTCTGTGCCCTTCTTATCCCTACAGACACATCCAATCAGCAACAATTCATGCAAAAATTTACATTAATGAAATGAGAAATGAATTGAAACGCTGCTTCACCTGAGGAGAATGTGAAAGCAGACTCAACAAAGCTAGCGGGAAGATTCAGGACCTGCTCCCAGATCAGTGCCATATGATCAGGAAGACATGTCCCAACATGCCAGTTTCACTAGAGGTGAGGGGAGGGGAATGGGAAAAAGCATTCAACTTTTCCAAGAGACCTCCACAGAGGACTGACTTTTTTCTTGCCAATCTTGGAGCTCTGATATAATCAGCATGGTCTAGTCATCCTGGGGAGAACAGCTTGATAGATGCCCTCATCCTCTTCTCTGCCAACATAGAGTAACCAGGCAAATAATCCTAGCTCTCAGCTTCCCCCTGAGGTGGGGAAGAATTTGACCCACGCATCCAGCATCACAATTTCTCCAGGGCTTCCCAAAGTAGCTAGACTATGCTTATCGTTTTAAAGCTCTGATGAGTCTCACATAATCTAGCTACCTGAGTAGAGAACGTAACTTAGGCTGACAGATGCCACAGCCCAAATCCCCACTCCCTCACCTGCTTAGCACAGAGGAAATGAACATAAAACACCAGTACCTGCTTCTCCCTGTGGAGGAAAAGAATTGGGAGAAGCCCCCGGAATCTCTGGCTAGAATAATTAGTGGGAGTTTTCTCCTGTACAAATCCAGTCTATGAAGACTGAGAGAAGTACCTGCTTTGTCTAATGTGCAAACACTAAAACAGAAAGTCAGGGAAAATGAAGATTCAGGTAGACACGTTGCAAACAAAGGAAACAACAGCTCTCCAGAAACGGACACTAATAAAGTGAAGATATATGATTTACCTGACACTGAATTAAAAATAACTCTTATAAAGATGATCACTGAGGTCAAGAGAACAATGTGTGTACAAAGGGAGAATTTCAAGAAAGAGAATTATTGTTTTTTAAAAACTAGAAAGAATCATTCAGTGGAAGAAAAAAAAAATGACCTGAAAAATCCACTAGAGGGATTTAGTAGCAGGCTAGATCAAAGAGAAGAAAGGATCAGCAAACTCAGATAAATCATTGTAAATAATTCAAGCCAAAGATCCAAAAGGAAATAAAAGGAATGACAAAGAGTGAAGAAAGCTTAAGGGAGGTATAGGACACCATCAAGCAAGCAGACCAAAATGAAGGTTATGGGAGTTTCTGAAAAAGAATGGAGGGGAGTGAACCAGAAAGCTTATTCCGTAATAGCTGAAAACTTCCCAAATCTGGGGCAGAAAATGTCCACCCCAAATCTAGAAGCCCAAAGAACAACAAATAAGATGAACTTAAAGAAATACACGTAGAGATACATTATAATCAAATTATCAAAAGTTCAAAACAAAAAGAGAATTTTGACAGCACCAAGAAAAAGTTAACTTGTTGCATATAAAGGGACACCCATTAGACTATCAGTGGACTTTTCAGCAGAAACATTGCAAGCCAGTAAGGAGTAGGACAGTATATTCAAGGTGTTGAAAAAACTACCAGCCAGGAGTAGTACATTCAGTAAAACCATATAGCACCCAGCAACACTTCTCCTTCAAAAATTAAAGAGAGATAACAGAAACTGTTTCATATAAAAGCTGAGGGATTTAATTATGCCTAGAACCACCTTACAAGAAATGCTAAATGGAGTTCTTCGAGTAGAAACAAAGGATGCGAACTAGTAACAAAATAGGATAAAAAAGTATGAAACTCACTGGTGAAAGTAAATATATAGACAAGTACCAAATATGGTATTATTGAAATGGTGGTGGGTAAATAATTTTCATTCTAGTGTAAAAGACAAAAGTATTAAAAAACTACTATAACTAAAAACATGTTAAAGGTACACAATATGAAATAGATATAAATTGTGACAACACTAACATAAAGTGTGTGTGGCAGGGGAGAAGTTAAAATGTAGAGTTTTATATGCAATTGAACTTAAGCTATTATTAGCTTAAAATAGGCTATCATAGCTATTAGATACTTTATGTAAGTACCAAGTTAATCACATACCAAAAAACTATAGTAGTTACAAAAAGATAAAAAAGAAAGGAATTAAAGCATGATAGAAAATATCAAGGAAACATAAAAGAAGGCAGTAAAAAGGATAAAAGGAGTACAAGAGTAACAGAAAACAATTATCAAAGTGGCAGTGGTAAATACTTCCCTATCAATGATTACTTCATATAAATAGATTAAACTCTCAAATCAATAGAATGGCTGAATGAATAAAAAACAAACAAACAGGGCCCAACTATATGCTATGTACAAAGAACTCATGTTAGATTTAAGGAAAAATAAGCTGAAAGTGAATAAATGGAAGATATATTCCATGCAAATGATAAACAAAGGACGGCAGGAGTGGTCACATTTAAATAAGAAAAAAATTGTCCCTAAAACCTATTACAGGAGACAAAGAAGGACATTATATGATAAAAGGTTCAGCGTACCAGGAAGATATAACAATTACAGTCATATAAGCACTCAACATCAAAACACCTAAATACATAAAACAAATGTTGACAAACTGAAGGGAAAACTAAACAGCAATACAATAATAGTAGGATACTTTAATACTCTACTTTCATAATGGACAGAACATCAAGACAGATGATCAATAAGGAAACAGAGGACTTGAATAACACATTCAACCATGTAGACTTAAACACATGCAGAATATTTCACCAAAAAGTAGCAGAGTACACACTGTTAATAAAAGCACACAAATCTTTCTCAAAGATAGATCATGTAGTTGTTCACAAGAGTCTTGATTTATTTTTAATTTTTAATTTGTTTGGGTAGATGACAAGTGTCTATATTTAGGGGGTACATGAGCTATTTTGGTACAGGCATGCAATGCCTAATAATCACATCTTAGAAAATTGGGTATCCATCCCCTCAAGCACTTATAATTTGCATTACAAAAATCCAATTATACTTTCTAAATACTTTTTAAATTTACAATTAAAGTATTATTGACTATTGTCCCATTGTGTTTTCAAATACTAGGTCTTATTCATTTTATTTTTTTTTGTATCCATTAACCATCCCCACTTCCCCCACTCCCACTACTCATCCCAGCCTCTAGTAACCATCCTTCTATTCTCAATCTCCATGATCTCCACTGCTATGATTTTCAGATCTCACAGATAGGTGAGAATATGCAATGTATGTTTTCCTGTGCCTGGATTATTTTATTTAATATAATGACCTCCAGTTCCATCCATACTGTTGCAAAGGACATGATCTCATTCTTTTTTATGGCTGACTAGTACTTCATTGCGTACATGTACAATATTACACTATTTTCTTTACCCATTTATCTGCTGATGAACACTTAGGTTGCTCCCGAATTTTGGCTGTTGGGAACTGTGCTGCCACAAACATGAGAGTACAGATATCTCTTTGATATACTGATTTCCTTTCTTTTCAGTATTAACCCAGAAGTAGGATTACTGGATCCTATGGTAGCTCTACTTTCAGTTTTTTGAGGAACCTCCAAACTGTTCTCTATAGTGATTGTACTAATTTATATTTCCATCAACAGTGTACAAGAGTTTCCTTTCCTCCACATCCTCACCAGAATTTGTAATTGCCTGACTTTTGGATAAAAGCCATTTTAACTGGGCTTAGATGATACCACATTGTAGTTTTGATTTCCATTTGTCCGATAACCAATAATGTTGAACACTTTTTCATATGACTGTTGGCCATTTGTGTGTCTTCTTTTGAAAAATGCCTATTCAAATCTTTTGTCCAATTTTAAAAACGTTTATTTTAGGTTCAAGGGTACATGTGCAGGTTTGTTTTATAGATAAACTCATATCAAAGGGGTTTGTGGTACAGATTATTTTATCACCCAGGTACTAAGCCTAGTACCCAACAGTTATTTTTTTCTGATTCTCTCCCTTCTCCCACTATCCACTCTCAAGAGGCCCAAGTGTCTGTTGTTCCCCTCTTTGTGTCCATGTGTTCTCATCATTTATCTCCCACTTATAAGTGATAGCATGGGGTATTTAGTTTTCTTTTCCTGTTACAGTTTGCGAAGGATAATGGCCTCCAGTTCCATCGATGTTCCTGTAAAGGACGTTATCCCATTCATTTTTATGGCTGCATAGTATTCCATGGTATATATGCACCACATTTTTAATCCAATCTGCTACTGCTACTGCTGGGCATTTAGGTTGTTTCTCTGTCTTTGCTATTTTGAATAGTGTTGCAGTGAACATATGTGTGCATGTGTCTTTATGGTAGAATGTATTCTATTCCTTTGAGTATATACCCAGTAATGGGACTGCTAGGTTGAAAGGTAGCTCTGTTTTTGCTCTTTGAGGAATCACCATGCTCCTTTCCACAATGGCTGAACTAATTTACACTCCCACCAACAGTGTATAAGCATTCTCTTTCTCTGCAACATCATCAGCAGCAGCATCTGAAGGGCTATTTTAGTAATAGCCCTTCAGACTGGTTTGAGAGGGTATCTCTTTATGGTTTTGATTTACATTTCTCTTATGATCAGTGATGTTCAGCTTTTTTTCTCATAAGTTTTTGGCCACATATATGCCTTCTTTGGAAAAGTATCTGTTCATGTCTTTTTCCCACATTTTAATTAGGTTATTTGGTTTTTTTCTTGTAAATTTGTTAAAGTTCCTTATAGATGCTGGATATTAGGCCTTTGCCAGATGGATAATGTGCAAATGTTTTGTCTCATTCTTTAGGCTGTCTGTTTACTCTGTTGGTAGTTCATTTTGCTGTGCAGAAGCTCTTAAGTTTAATTAGATCCCATTTGTCAATTTTTGCTTTTGGTGTGATTGCTTTTGGCACCTTTGTCATGAAATCTTTGCCTATTCCTATGCCAGAATGGTATTGCCTGGGTTAGGGTGTCTTGCAGAATTTTTAGTTTTGGGTTTTACATTTAAGTCTTTTAAATCAATCTTGAGTTGATTTCTATAAACGGTATAAAGAAGGAGTCCAGTTTTGATCTTCTGCATATGGCTAGTCAGACAGCCCAGCACCACTTATTGAAGAGAATTCCTTTCTCCATTGCTTGTTTTTGTCAGCTTTGTTGATCAGATGGTTGTAGGTATGCAGCCTTATTTATGAGCTCTCTATTCTGTTTCATTGGTCTACATGTTTTTGTTCATTTGTTTGTTTTTGGTACCAGTACCATGCTGTTTTGGTTACTGTAGCCCTATAGCACAGTTTGAAATTGGCTATCATATGCCTCCAGCTTTGTTCTTTTAGCTTAGGATTGCCTTGGCTATTCAGGCTCTTTTTGTCGTTGTTGTTGTTCCATGTGAATTGTAACGTAGTTTTTTTGGGTTTTTTGTCTGTTTGTTTATTTTCCTAGTTCTGTAAGAATGTCATTGGTGGTTTGATAGGAATAGCATTGAATTTGTAAATTGCTTTGGGTAGTTTATTAGTCCATTCTTGCTTTGCTATAAAGAGATATCTGAAACTAGGTAATTTAGAAAGAAATGAGTTTTAATTGGTTCATGATTTTGCAGGTTGTACTGTGGCTTCTGCTTCTGGGGAGGACTCAGGAAGCTTCCAGTCATAATAGAAGGCAAAGGGGACGCCAGATTCTTACATGGCAATAGCTCCATTGTATGTTATTTGTTTCCTTTTTCTTGTTGCTTCTAGGATCCTTTCTTTATCCTTGACATTTGGGAGCTTGATTATTAAATGTCTTCGAATAGTCTTCTTTGGGCTAAATCTGCTTTGTGTTCTATAACCTTCTAGTACTTGAATATTGGTATCTTTTCTCTAAGTTTGGGAATTTCTCTTATTATCCCTTTGAGTAAATATTCTACCCTTATCTCTTCCTCTTCTTTCTCTTTAAGGCCAATAACTCTTAAATTTGCTCTTATTTTGAAGATATTTTCTACATCTTCTAGGTGTGCTTTATTGTTTTCTATTTTTTTCCTTCTGTCTTCTCTGTGTATTTTCAAATAGCCTGTCATCAGACTCACTAATTCTTTCTTCTGTTTGATCAATTCTGCAATTAAGAAACTCTGATGCATTCTTCAGCATATCCATTGCATTTATCAACTCTAATATTTGTTTGATTCTTTTTAATTATTTTAATCTCTTTGTTAAACTTATCTGATAGAATTCTGAATTCCTTCTCTTGTGTTATCTTGAATTTCACTGAGTTTCTTCAAAACATCTATTTTGAATTCCCCATCTGAAAGATCTTAAATCTCTGTTTCACCAATATTGGCCCCTCGTGCCTTATTTAGTTCATTGTTAGATCTTGTTTTCCTCCATGATGTTGATGCTTGTAGATGTTCTTCAGTGTCGGGCATTGAAGAGTTAGGGATTTATCGTAGTCTTCACAGTCTGGGCTTGTTTGTGTCTTTCTCGGGAAGGCTTTCCAGGTATTTAAAAGGACTTATGCCCCAAGCACAATAATGTTGTGGCTTTTGCAGACTCACAGAAATACCACCTTGGTGGTCTTGGGTAAGATCTAGAGGAATTCTCTGGATAACCAGGCAAAGGCTCTTGTTCTTCCCGCTTGTGGTGAATGCTGCCAAGCCTGGGACTCACCCTTCAAGTCAGTGGGCTCCCCTCTGGACTAGGGCAGGTCTAGAAATGCTGTCTAAGAGCCTCGGCCTGAACTGGAAGACCCCAAAAAGCCTGTTTGTTTCTCTGCCTCATTGTAGTCAAGCTGTTACCTATGGTGTGTAAGACATAGTCCTCTTTACCTTTTTTTTTTTTTTTTTTCTTAAACAGAAGGAATCTTTCACCATATGCACCACAGCTGGTAACGTTCAGGGTCTCCCCCGAAGCCAGGACATCTGAGAACCCAAGGCCCAAAGCATACTACCTGCTTATTGCTGGTCATTATTCAGGGACCAAGGTCTCTTTAGTCAGCAGGTGATAAATCCTGTCTAGACTGCATTTTTCCATTCAAGGCAGCAGGTTCCCTTCTGGCCCAGTGTGTACCTAGAAACCTCTTCCAGAAGCTAGGTCCTGGAATGAGGACCTCACAACTCTACCTGTTGCCCTATCCTACTATGTCTGAGCTAGTATCCAAGATGCAAGACAAAGTCCTCTTTACTTTTTGCTCTTCTCTCCCTTAGGAGAAGGAAAGAGTAACTTACACTGCTACAAGTTGCATTGCCTGAGGTTAGGAGAGGGATGGCGAAAGCTATCTATCCGCTATGTGCCAGCTGGTGTCTCCCTGTCACATGCACCCTAGCTCTCTGGCTGTAAGCATAGCCTAGCATTAAGAGTTGCCTAGAAATTGCAGTCCTTGTGTCCTTAGATTGCCTTTTGAGTTTACCTAGGACCCCAGAGCACTTTAGCCCACAGTGGTGAGGCTTATAGAGAAACTCAAGTTCCTATCACTGGGATGGGCAGTACCCCTGTGGCTAGGTCTGATCTAAATGCTCTCTCCCCGCATGGGTGGTGACTGAACCCAACTCATCTCTCTTCACTGTGGCAGGGCAGCACTGAGTTGAATGTAAAGTCCTTCAGTTGTTGTGCGCTCCCTTTGCAAAGTGCACAGTTTCTGTCTCCATGCTGCTAGGGTTTAGGGGAGGTGTGGCATTGGCGATTTAAGACTGTCTCTCCTGCCCTCGATAATGCCTCTTTCCATGATATGAAGTTAAAACCAGGCACTATGATCGCTCACCTGATTTTTGGTTCTTGTGATGGTGGTTTTCCATTTGCAAATAGTTGTTGAAATTTGGTGTTCCTGCAGGGAGTACAAACTGTATAAGCTTCTATTTACCATCTTGCTCTGCCCCCTCCTTGACATATTTAAGAAGACTGAAATTATGACAAGTATTTTTTCTAACCACAATTTAGTGAAACTGGAAATCAATACCAGAAGGAAAACTGGAAAACTGACAAATATATTGAAACTGAACATACATTCTTGAGCGACAATTGGACCAAAAAATAGATCAAATCGGAAATGAAGTGCTACCTAGAGACAAATTAAAACAAACTAATGAAAAAACCCAATATACCAAAACTTAAAGGATGCAGCAAAAGCAGTAGTCAGAGAATTCATGGTGATAAACACCTACAATAAAAAACAAATCTCATATAAGCAACCTACATTTATACCTCAAGTAGCTAGAAAAATGAGAACAAAGAACAATGTCCAAAGCTAGCAGAAGGAAGAAAAACACAAAGATCAGAGCAGATATAAGTAAAATCAAAAACAGAAAAATAATATACAGAAAATATCAATGAAATTAAGAGTTGGTGTTTTGAAAAGATAAAGAAAATTGGCAAACCCTTAGCTAGAGTAAGAAAAAAAGAGAGAAGACTCAAACAAATAAATTCAGAAATAAGAGAAGAGATATTACGACTGATACCCCGGCAATAAAAAAGATCATAAGGGACTACTATGAACAATCATACATCAACAAACTGGATCATAAGGGACTACTATGAACAATCATACATCAACAAACTGGATAACCTAGTAGAAATATGTAAATTCTTAGAAACATATGACCTAACAAGACTAAATCATAAAAAATAGAAAGTTTCAACAGACCAATAACTAGTATGAAAACTGAATCAATAATTAAAACCTCTCAACAAAGAAAATCCCAGAACCAGATACGTCATGGGTTAACTCTACCAAGAATAACTTTAAAGAAATATCAATGTATTTCTATTCAATTAAATTGTTTTTATCATAAGTAGTTGTTGAATTTTATCAAATACGTGTTCACTATCTGTGGAGGTCATTATGAGATTCAGGATTATATGATTTTTCACTGTATACGTGTTGATATTATTATATGTACTAACAAAGATCTGGAAAGTTAAGAAAATCAAAGAAAGAATTAGTGCCAATTCTCACCAAAATATTATTTTAAACGAAAATTTAAGTTCAGGGGTACATGTACAGGTTTGTTCCCCAGGTAAACCTGTGTCGTGGGGGTTTGTTGTACATACTAATTTATCACTCAGGTATTAAGCCTAGTACCCACTAGTTTTCTTTCTGGATCCTCTCCCTCCTCCCACCTTCAACCCTTCAATAGGCCTCAGCGTGTGTTGTTCCCATTTATGTGACCATGTGTTCGCATCATTCAGCTCCCACTTGTAAGTGAGAACATGTGGTATTTGGTTTTCTGTTCCTGCATAGTTTGCTAAGGATAATGGCCTCCAGCTCCATCCATGTCCCTGCAAAGGGCATAATCTCATTCCTTTTTATGGATGCATAATATTCCATGGTGTATATGTACCATATTTTCTTTATACAATCTATCATTGACGGATATTTAAGTTGATTCCATGTCTTTGCTATTATAAAATGTTAAAAGGAATTAACATTTCCAAATTTATTTTACAAGGCCAGTATTATTCTGATACCAAAGCCAGACAAGGACACCACAAGAAAAAAAGAAAAATCTACAGATCAACGTCCCTGATGAATTTACCTGCAGAAATGCTCAACAAAATGCTAAGAAACTGAGGGCAATGGTGCCATAAAAAAAGTTATACAGCACCATCAAGGGAGATTTATCAATGGGATGCAAAGATGGTTCGATAAATAAAAATTAATTAGCATGTGATACATCACATTAACAGAATAAAGGATAAAAATTATATGACCTTAGTGGATGCAGAAAATGTGTTTGAGAAAATTTAACATCTTCTCATGATAAAAACTCCAAACAAATTGGGAATAAAAAGAAATTACCTGAGCATTTTAAAGGCTATATATGAAAAGCTTACAGCTAAACATCAAAGGTGAAAACCCTAAACCTTCTTTTTATGATCAAGAATGAGGCAAGGATGTTCACTCTTACCATTTCCATTCAACATTATACTATAAGTCTTAGAGCCATTAGGCAAAAGAAAAAAATCAAAAGCTCCCATATTAGAAAGAAAGAAAAACTGTGCCTGTTTGCAGATTACATTATATATATATATGTATATATATATATATAGTTATATATATGTAAAAACCCTAAAGACTTCATTATAAAAAGCTTATAATAAACAAATCCAGTAAAGTTGCAGGACATAAAATCAATGTACAAAAACCAGTTAGTTTTTTATACACTAAGAACTATCCAAAAAGAAAGAAAAGTCAATTTACAATAGCAGAATAAATAGAATAAAATAACTAAATAAACTTAACTAATGAGGTGAAAGCTGTGTATAGTAAAAACTACAAAACATTGATGAAAGAAATTAAATAAAACATGCAAACAAATAGACAACCTATGTTCATGGATTGGAAGACTTAATATTGTAGACAACCTATGTTCATGGATTGGAAGACTTAATATTGTTAAAAATCCATACTCCATAAAGTGATCTACAGGTTCAATGTAATCACTATCAATATCCCCATGGCATTTTTTAAAGAAATGAAAAAAATTTAATTTACATGAAACCACAAAAGACTGCAAGTAGCCAAATCAATCTTCAGAAAAAATAATAAAGCTAGAGGCATCACATTTCCTAATTTCAAAATATATTACAAAGCTATAAAAAGTCATCAAAGCAATATGATATTGACATACAGACCTACAGACAAATGGAATAAAAGATAGTCCAGAAATACACCCATGCACATACAGAAATAAAAGAAGAGATATTACAACTGATACCAAAAAATAAAAAATCACATAAACAATTAACTGATCTTCTACAAGTGCTCCAAGAACACTCAATGAGGAAAGGATATTGTTTTCAAGAAACGGTGGGAAAACTGATGTCCAAACGCAGAAAAATGAAACCAGACCCTTATCTTCTATCATGCATGAAAGCAATTTAAAATGCCTTAAAGGCATTACACACGTGTGAGACTCCAAACTGTAAAACATAGAGAGAAATCTTTATGACATCAGTCTTGGCAAGATTTCATGGATAAAAAGCATAGGCAACAAAAGAAGAATAACAAGTGGGACTATATGAAACTAAAGAGCTTCTATGTAGCAAAGGAAACAATAAAAAAAAGTGAGTAGGTAATCTCTAGTGTGGGAAAAAACATTTGCAACCAATATTTGATAAGTTGTTAATCTTCAAAATATGAAACTAACTCATACAACTCAGCAGTTAAAACAACAAACAAAGAAAAAACTAACCACCCAATTTAAAAAACTGTCGAAGGATTCAGTAGACATTTCTCCCAAGAAGGCATATGAATGACCAACTGGTAAGTGTAAAAATCCTCAATATCACTAATCATCAGAAAAAAGAAAATGAAAATCATAAAGACATACCACATCACATCTGCTAGAATGGCTATAGTTTTTGTTTTAAGTTGTGTTGGTAAGGATATGGAGAAACTGGAGCTCTTGAAAACTGTTGGTAGTAATGCAAAACAGTGCAGTCCCTCCAGAAAATAGTCAAAGTCCCTCAAAAAATAATTACCATTATTTACACAGCAATCCCATTTCTGTACATTTATCTAAAAGCATTGAAATCAGGACCTCAGAGAGATAATAGCACTCTTATGTTCATTGCAGCACCATTCACAATAGCCAATGTAAAAAAACAACCTAAATGTTCATCAACAGATGAATAGATTTTTTAAAATGCAGAACATACATAACACAAAACTATTAAGTGTTTAGAAAGAAGGCTAATTCTGCAATGAGAAAAAAGATGAACCTTGAGGACAGCATACTAAGGGAAACACACCAGACACAGAAAGACAAATACTGCATTATTCCACTTATATAAGTTACTTAAAATTGTTACCAAAACATCAGGGGTTCAGTCTAGGTTCTGCTACTCATTGCACAGAAAGCCAATCATGAACGCTGTGAATATTGCCAGGAAAGAAGGCTTAAATTGGGTGCTGCAGCCAAGGGAATGGGCGATCAGTCTCAAATCTATCTCCCTGACCACCTAATATCAGTGGTTTATATAGCAGGGAAGAAATGTGACTCTATAAATGAAGACAGGAATTAATAAGGAGTAAGGAAGAGGAGTTGGTCAATGGAGAGCAGGTGATAGCTTAGGCAGTCACCATGGGTGAGGAATCTGGCATCTTATTGTCCAGATGCAATGAACTGGTAAGTTTCTGTTCCTTTATACTATCTGGGAGGCCTGATGGGTGGTTTTCTGAGAAAGGAACTCGCATAAGACAAATGTAACTTTCTCAAGTTTTAACACTGGGAGAGTCAATTTCTAAGTTTATTCAAAAGAAACCACAAATGAAGTTCCATGGGAAAATTAGGCTGGTTTTGAAATCATCAAATTCATAGAATCAGAGGGCAATGGTAGTTGTCAGAGCCGGGAGGGAAGGGAAATGGGGACATACTGATCAATAGGCATAAAGTTTCAGTCAAGCAAGATGAGCTCTAGAGATCTGCTACATATTTTATATCTACAGTAAAGTGTTGTATTGTACATTTAAAAATTGTTAAAAGGGTAAAGCTCATATCAAGTGTTCTTACCACCATATTTTCTTAAATATATGGAGAAAAAATCATTTTGTCTGTTTTCAAACTGAAAAGCTCATGGGCTTCATTTTAAACTTTTCATTGAAATATGATATATTCATATATAACTGATATGAACAAAGTATCTAATTAGGTACTTTTTAATCATTTGTACTTGGTGAATGTTTCCATTTAATAATTATCCAGATCAAGAAATATCAGGATGCCATAATGCCAGAAGCTCCCTTTATGCTCCAGTTAGTAAATATCATTCATAAAGGTAACTGCTGTTCTGATTTCTATCACTACACCATCATTGTAGCCTGTTCTTGGACTTTCTAATTTCTTGAGAGCAAATACATGATGTACCTAGGTGTGATTTTCTTTGCATTTCGCCTGATACAGTATTTGTGGAGCTTCTTAAATCTGTAGAGTGATGTCTGCGGTCATATTTGAAAAATCATCAGCCAGTATTCTTCAAATATTACAACTGTTTCACTTTTTCCTCTTCATGTGAGGCCCCAGGGACATATATATAAAACTTTTAATCTTGTCCTTAAGTCTCTTTTTTCTATTTTCTCTGAATCACTTTTCTGCTATTGAAAATCTTCCAGTTCAATGATTCGCTTTTCTGCTATTGAAAATCTACTTTTCAAAATATTATTACATATAATTTAAATTTTTGTTGTATATATAGTTTCCTGTTCTCCAATAAAATTATTCATATTTTCTCTATTTCCTGAAATATTTATTTTTTAGACTCCTGTCTAATCTCCAATTTAAAGGTTACTGATTATCTTACACTTCACTTGGGAAAGGGGTTTCATCTTTCCATCCTTTCTCAGCATGTCTGGCGATTTTTGTTGAATGTCAACCATTGAATATAAATAATTGTAGAGCATCAGGATAATCTCTCTCTCTCTCTCTCTCTCTCTCTCTCTCTCTCTCTCTCTCTCTCATATATCTGAACTAGTCTGGAAGATAAGGGATACGAGAGCATGGGAGAATTTGTTAACGGACCAAGAATGGATGATGACCAAGTTGAGATATATCAACTTCATCTACACTAAATTGACAAAACTCCACAAATTCTGAAAAATGGTTTACGCCAAGGAGGGAAGGGGAATGTTTTGGGCAACAGCTAGACAGTCTCTGCCACAATAACAAAAGAGAGGTCTAGACACTTGACTATACTAAATCATTCATTCCACATACATTTTGAGATCATAATTTCCTTTTGAGTCTTAACGTATACTACATTTTCTTCCCCTGGTATTTGGGTACTATCTTTATATAGACAAAGTATTTCCTACTAAGGAAAATACTTCAGAAGAAAGAGAGCAAGTTCCTCACTAAATTTGTATATTTTTTATTTTCTTTTTATTTTTATTTTTAACTGATAAAAATTATATATATTTACTGAGCATAACATGTTTTGAAATATGCATATACTGTGGAATAGCTAAATGAAGCTAATTAACATAGGCATTATCTCTTTTAAGTCTTTCATATCATGTTATATATTTCTGGCCTCAGAGTAGTCACTTACTAATTGCTGGACAAGTTATTTTAATGATGGATTGTGTAATGTGTTGTTTTATATGAGTTATTCATTCAGAAAATACTTTTATATGTAGACATTTATATCCATATGGTGTTATCTAGCTAGAAAAGCAGAGATTATTAATAATTCAAGCTTTAAAAAAAGACTAGGGAAACACTATGGTAAGAGACTGAATTATTCAGCTTGGTTTCTACGATGATCTGATTCACAGCTTTTATTATTGCACTTTTCCTATGTTGACATTGTCTAACTCCCTGATCTATTTTGGCTCATCAAATATTTGCATGTATATCGAAAAAGACTATAGGTTATTAGAATTTAAAATAATTGAGATAATTTGGGTTGGTTATTATTATAATATCTGCTTAGTGAATCTATTCTGAGAACAACACATGGTTTCAGTAAATCATGAAACAAACCTCAAGGTGTTATAAATAAATCAATAAACTTTTTAGTGTTTCATGAAGGTTTTTTTTTCACCCATTTACTTGGTAAATCTTCCTTGATCCCTTTATTTTGAGCCTATGTGTCTCTCTGCACATGAGATGGGTCTCCTGAACACAGTACACTGATGGGTCTTGACTCTTTATCCAAATTGCCAGTCTGTGTCTTTTAATTGGGGTATTCAGCCCATTTACATTTAAGGTTAATATTGTAATACATGAATTTGATCCTGTCATTATGATGCTAGCTGGTTTGCCTGTTAGTTGATGCAGTTTCTTCACAGTGTCAATGGTCTTTACAATTTGGCATTTTTGCAGTGACTGGTACTGGTTGTTCCCTTCCATGTTTAGTGCTTCCTTCAGGAGCTCTTGTAAGGTAGGCGTGGTGGTAACAAAATCTCTAGCATTTGCTTGCCTGTAAAGGATTTTATTTCTCCTTCACTTATGAAGTTTAGTTTGGCTGGATATGAAACTCTGGGTTGAAAATTCTTTCCTTTAAGAATGTTGAATATTGGCCCCCACTCTCTTCTGGCTTGTAGGGTTTCTGCCGAGAGATCCGCTGTTAGTCTGATGGGTTTCCCTTTGTGGGTAACCCAACCTTTCTCTCTGGCTGCCCTTAAAATATTTTCATTCATTTCAACCTTGGTGAATCTGATGATTATGTGTCTCGGGGTTGCTCTTCTTGAGGAATATCTTTGGGGTGTTCTCTGTATTTCCTGAATTTGAATGTTGGCCTGCCTTGCTAGGTTGGGGAAGTTCTCTTGGATAGTATCTTGAAGAGTGTTTTCCAACTTGTTTCCATTCTCCCCATCGTGTTCAGGTACACTAATCAAATGTAGATTTGGTCTTTTCACATAGTCCCATATTTCTTGGAGGCTTTGTTTCTTTTCACTCTTTTTTCTCTAACCTTGTCTTCTCACTTTATTTCATTAAGTTGATCTGCAATCACTGACATACTTTCTTCCACTTGATGATTCAGTTACTAAAACTTGTGTATGCTTCATGAAGTTCTTGTGCTGTGTTTTTCAGCTCCATCAGATCATTTATGTTCTTCTCTACATTGGTTATTCTAGTTAGCAATTTGTCTAACCTTTTTTTCAAGGTTCTTACCTTCCTTGCATTGGGTTAGAACATGCTCCTTTAGCTCAGTTTGTTCTTATCCACTTTCCGAAGCCTCCTTCTGTCAATCTGTCAAACTCATTCTCCATCCAGTTTTGTTCCCTTGCTGGTGAGGAGTTGTGAGGAGATGAGGTGTTCTGGTTTTTGGAATTTTCAGCCTTTCTGCACTGGTTTCTCCCCATCTTTGTAGTTTTTATCTACCTTTGGTCTTTGATGTTGGTGACCTATGGATGGGGTTTTGGTGTGGACATCCTTTTTATAGATGTTGATGCTATTCCTTTCTGTTTGTTAGTTTTCCTTCTAACAGTCAAGGGCCCTCAGCTGCAGGTCTGTTGGAGTTTGCTGGAGGTCCACTCCAGACCCTATTTGCCTGGGTATCACCAGCAGAGGCTGCAGAACAGCAAATATTGCTGCCTGATCCTTCCTCTAGAAGCTTCGTCCCAGAGGGGCTCCCACCAGATGCCAGCCAGAGCTCTCCAGTATGAGGTGTCTGTCAGCCCCTACTGGGAGGTGTCTCCCAGTCAGGCTACACGGGGGTCAGGGACCCACTTCAGGAGGCAGTTTGTCCATTATCAGGGCTCGAACACTGTGCTGGAAGAACCACTGCTCTCTTCAGAGCTGTCAGGCAGGGACGTTTAAGTCTGCTGAAGCTGTACTCACAGCTGTCCCTTCCCCCAGGTGCTCTGTCCCAGGGAGGTGGGGGTTTTATCTATAAGTCCCTGACTGGGGCTGCTGTCTTTTGTTCAGAGATGCCCTGCCCACAGAGGTGCAACCTAGAGAGGCAATCGGCCTTGCTACGCTGTGGTGGGCTCCACCCAGTTCGAACTTCCCAGCTGCTTTGTTTACACTGTGAGCATAAAACCACCTACTCAAGTCTCAGCAATGGCAGACGCCCCTCCCCCAACCAAGCTTGAGCATCCCAGGTTGATCTCAGACTGCTGCACTAGCAGCGAGAATTTCAAGCCAATGGATCTTAGCTTGCTGGGCTCTGTGGGTGTGAGACCCACCGAGCCAGGCACTGGAGGGAATCTCCTGGTCTGCCGATTGCAAAGACCATGGGAAAAGCACAGTATCTGGGCAGAAGTGTACCTTTCCTCCTGGTACAGTGTGTCACAGCTTCCCTCGGCTAGGAAAGGAAAATCCCCCAGCTCTTTGTGCTTCCCAGGTGAGGTGACGCCCCACCCTGCTTCAGCTCACCCTCCATGGGCTGCACTGACTGTCCAACCAGTCCCAGTGAGATAAACCAGTTACCTCATCGGAAATGCAGAAAATCACCTGCCTTCTGCATTGATCTCGCTGGGAGCTGCAGATCGGAGCTGTTCCTATTTGGCCATCTTGCCGGAAAGTCCGGCTTTCAGTTTTTTGAGTTACCCTCAGTTTCCATGCTTTTTCTGTTTATGTGTGGACATCTTCTCAAAAGAGTTTGTTTATAACCATTTATGTGTGTGTACCCTTGTTCAACTTGGCTTTTGATTCTCCATGAGTTCCATATTTCCTGAATTACCAAAGCATTTAAACAGAGTGGATTTTGTTAGGGATCTCAGGAATTTCAATGCACTACTAAATTTTATGTTTTAGTTTGGGGCTTTTAAACTTGTAGGTAGTATAAATTAAGACTCCATACCTACATACATTGAATGCCTGGGCTTTTCATATTTATTTTCCTGCCCAAAGTCCACACAAAAGAAAAGCTTTGTAATTGTTTCCTTTGCTGAGAGATTGGATGAGATTTTTAGCTCATAAGGATAGACAGAATGTGGGGCTTCAGGTTTAGGCAGGCAGAAAAGTTCTAGTTTCCCGTCTAAATTTCATCCATAATTATATCCTTAGAATCTCTTCCTTGTGTAAATATCTCATAGGTCTTCAATTTATCGCCTATCTACCATTCTGATTTTATTTATTTCAAGTACTTCAGGGATTTGTCTTTCTTTCATCTGCCTCGGTTGCACATTTTAAATGTTATCAAGCATTGTTTTTGTGTGTTTATAGTTAACCATGTGAGCAGAGTTGGCCATGTCACCTGAGTCTAATCATTGGTTTGAAGTAGAAAGAATCTAGTTATAAGCAGTAATAGGCATAAGGTATAGATGTGTGGATGATGAAAAACTATCCCTCTCTATTTCTAGGTAAGCAAACCAAAATATACACCTTGTTTTAAGTGGCTTATTATTTATATATTATACAATATAAAGACTCTGTCTGCTTTTCTTGTGTCGGGTATCCAGATATATTATTCTAATATATTAGATGAATATTCAAAGCTTCTAGGAAGGGCATTTTACATTTCTATTGTGAAATTTGAAGAGCTGTTGGATCTATTGAGTGAAAAGTAAAACCCATCCAAATGTGTCTCTAATTAAATAGTTTTGCATTATTATTCTGGTAGAGTTTAAACTTTTGTTTTAAAAGAGGTTTTGAGCTTTAAAATTCCCCCAGCAAAAAAAAAAAAAAAAAAAAAAAGCCCACTGCAAGGATAATTCTGAACTTTTTTGAGCCTATGAGTACATGAATAGTTTGAAGGTTACTATTTCCTAATGAAAAAAAAAATTAGGTGTCACAAAGTGATAAGCTTGGTTTTTAACAAGAACACAATACTATACATAACAAATGAATTTTTCTCACATTTATTGGATAATTAATTTATTTAGTCTCTTGTCCCTACTTAATAATGCAGAACTTCAGCTACTGCCATACCCACCTCCCTCTTCCCTCGCTTTTTTCTTCTTAGTATTTTTGGAACCATCTAAAAGGTTTCAAACAGTTACCCTGAGGGGCCTGCAAGTTTTAGCCCAACTCCTAAGTAATTAACCTCCTCTATTCCATTCCTTGCTTTTTCCTCCCAAGTAATGATTCCTATGGGTTTATTTTCTTTCATTCCTTTCACTTACCTTCCCATCATGACGTCAACCAACGTGGAGCTTCTTTGAAAGGTATGCACCCACCATGCACTTGTGCCTCTCTCACTGGCCATGGAGTGTGTTTAACATCCAGCAAGTTCCTGCTGCCTGCACTGATGTGCTAGATTTTTTGGTTTGTGCACAGATTTGCTGTAAAATAGAAAAAAAAATGTTTTTTTCTTGTCTCTGTTTTTTGTTTTTTATATTATACTTAAAAATTTTACTATCAAGGCAGAGCTGCTTATTCTCTAGTGTCTTATAACAGTCATAGGAAGGAAACCACTGTTAAATTTTTGCTTGTAGTTTTCCCAGCCTCAAGTGTGACTCAAGATACTCATGAGCTGGGGATTGGGTCAAAAAAAAAATGAAATGTCTTTAATCTTTCTTTCAAAGAGATTCCAGTCTGTCCTATGGCTTTGGCATCCTTGGCAGTGACTACCTCACAAACTCAACGTGATAACTCTATCTTTTGTTCAAAAACCACTTATGAAGGTGTCAACTGGATTTGGTGACTCATCTGTAACAAGTAGAAGAAAACTCGCAACTCTAAAGTGAAGAAACCTGGAAGACATCACTTTAGCCAACTGATCACATTTAACATGATCAGTAAACAGTCCTGTTAACACCAGATTCATAATGTGATGAAAGGGCTCTTCGCCTCCATGGTATTCTTCCCCAAAAGCAATAAACCCAGCGTAGACGTGAGAAAGCATTAAATAAAACCAAACTGAAGGTTGCTTTGCAAAACAACTGACCAGTACTCTTAAAGGAAGTAAGGTCATGACAAGAAAAGAAAGACTGAGAAACTGTCACAGACTACAGGAGACTGAGGAGCCATGGGAATTAAATACAGTGTGGTATCCTAGATCAAACCACAGAACAGAAAAAAGGTATGGTGAAAAAACTGGTAAAATTCAAATAAATAATTCCATGTAGATATTTGTATTCTATCTACATTAATTTTTTAGTTTCAATAAATATACCATGATTTTATATTATGTAAAAATTAGGGGAAACAGGATGTTACTAATTATCTTTACAACTCTCCTCTAAACCTAAAAATATTTTAAATGTTTTTGTAAACAAAATATTAAGCTCCTCTAATTCAAAAATCTCATATTAATAGACCCTCACTAGGCTGTGCTAGACCCGCTTTTAAGAACTAGGCCACCATATCCTTGGAGAAAAAGTGATATATTCTGAACCCAAAGATAATCTGTTGTATTCTGGATGTTTTTTCCTGAAGGGAACGACCCTTAGTTAAGTCAATAGTCAAGAGTCATCACTTACTGGAAGAACCTCATTACCTGCCTAGTGTTTTAATCAGAACTTGAATTTAAGCAACCAATGGCATACTTAGTTGGATAAACTAAACTGAAATTAAATTTAAAATATGAAAAAGAAGCAGAAAATGGTGGCTCACGCTTGTAATCCTAGCACTTTGAGAGGCCAAGGCAGGTGGATCACCCGAAGTCAGGAGTTTTAGACCAGCCTGGCCAACATGGTGAAAGCTTGTCTCTAATGAAAATACAAAAAATTAGCTGGGCATACTGGCACATGCCTGTATTCCTAGCTACTTGGGCGGGGAGGGGGGGAAGCGGAGGTTGCAGTGAGCTAAGATGGTGCCACTGCATGCCAGCCTGGGGGACAATAGCGAAACTGCCTCAAAAAAAAGAGAGAGAGAGAGAGAAAGACTTTCTCAAAGGGCAGAAAACTTTCATAAATTCTTGTGACATATCCTGTAGCTGACTGCAATACAAATGAGGCAGGCTGTCAAACTTCTGTATAAAATCTGATCCCACCATCTATCCAATACCAACAAAAGTCTGATTTCCATTAAGGTGGAAGACTTGTGATGATGTAGTATTTTGTATTCTGTTCCTTCCAAAAGGCAGAGCATCTTCAAAAAAATACATTAGGGTACATGTAGGTATTTCATTACACTTTGCTGGGACAAATGGGCCCTGGATTTTTACACTGGAGGTCTATTTACTGGAAGAATAAATGACATATGCTTTTGACTTTATATTTCTTTAAAATCAATCATTCTGTGTTTAGACTCTTCTCCAAATTGCAGAAGCAGATTAATGCTGCAATTATCTGTGTTAGTAATTGAATGACTCTGATGGCAAACCTCAAAGACATATTGATTTCACAACCTTTCTAAATAAATACCCCCTCTCACCAATCTCAAGTAAATAGCCACCTTCTGCCCTAAACACTTAATAACAAAGTGGTCTCTTAGGATTGAAGAAAGTCACGACGCTGTTCACTCATCCAAAACTTCTCTTGCTAAAACCATTTTTTCTTCTTTTTATTCCTATATTTCCATCATTTTTTGTAACTTACACAAACCTCACACTTTCTACCCCATTACATTGGACCCATTGCAATATCCCTTTCTGCATTGCTTCCAACCCTTCATTCAGAAGTTGCATGCAGAGGCAAAAGATAGCACTAGTTATTGCACACCAAGTTACAAATTTCTCTAATGATTAGCGTGATTATATAATTTATCATCTAAATGAGATCCCTTTTGAGATTAAGTGGGGACATAAACCAAATGGGATACTAGGACAAAAGGCATAAAGTGACACTGTCCATGAGAATGTGGCATGTGGTCATCCTCCTGATAAAACTTAATGTGCGGCTTTCCTCTAAGAAAAAGGAAAGTTTCATCGAGTGAAGGCTTAAATTTAAAAAACAATGATTTGTAAATTTTTAATTTCAAATAACAAGCTGAATTCACAGGATTTTACCCACTAAGGGAGATCTTCCCTGAACTAAAATAGTATGTCTATTTTCTATCTTAAGTTCTTCATCTTTTAGGAAACTCTAGTAAGACAGTAACAAATCTAATTAAAAATTACTTGCACATGTATAGTATTTTAAATTTTTAAAGTACTATAATAGCTATTATCTTTCTTAAACTGTGTAAGAACGCTATTGCGCTTGTGCAGATTGACATTGCTCCTTTTGTAGATGAGGACAGTGAGTCAAAATTTAAGACTAGGATGCTGTCTATTTATCTTTCAGTCAAAAAAAAAAAGAGGACACTAACTACCTTCATTCTTTTATCTGTCAGACTCTGTGTTGGAGATTAAGATGAAGATGATGCAGTCTCTTCTTCCATGTTGCTTATGGTCTAAGCAGAAGAGATAGACATGTATTGTAGACAAGACTCACTTTTTGTATCCAGTATATTTTATATTAAAGCATAGCAACCTACTTACATTCTAAGTCTACTATGACAGCTGCCCATATTTTTCAATAGCTTCATATACAATTTTTGGAGCTTTAGACACAGCTAAAGTTGTGTTTAGACAAAGGTAAAGTTTTTGTTGTTTTATTGTTGTTTTTTTGTTCTCTGAGAAATCAGGGAAGAGATCTTTTCTATGGACCAAAAAATAAGGGAGGTAAGTTTCTGAATGGGCTCCTTTCTAGAGAAACATATGACAGTAGTGATTATAGACTAATGGCCAGGTGAGCTAGGCATTTATGTGATGTCTCAAGAGTGCAACTTATCAAAAAAGAATAAGGACACACGCTGACTACAAATGAAAATATTGGAAGCATGCTGGGTTAAACCAAGGTAAGTTGAATTAGGTCATAAGGAACAAAAACCAGGTGGCTCAGGAGTGGGCAAGGGTACTTTTAAGATAGCTTCGGAAAAATACTTTTGTTTTTAAAAACTGATGCTAAATCGATCGGCTTTATTTAAAGATTTTTGCAATTACTTTAAAGCAACCACCACAGGTAAGTATGCAGAATAGTCTTGATTTATCACACTCAAAATGGGATCTAGCATCATTGGCATCACTTGGGAGCCTTTAAAGACTGCAAAATATCAATTGAACAAGATGCCCAGGTTGTTCCTATATGCAGTAGACTTTAAGAAGCACTGTTATAATGGGATAATTTATACAATGCACTCTCAGATCATATTTTAAGAGTTGCAAGTTTTCATAATACCCTTGCAGAGGATCCAGGCCAGACCTACATAGAACAGTTGTTTGAATAGGAAGTGACTCAAGTCTCCCGATAAACCAAAGAAAACTTTTACAATGATAGCTTCGTCTCTGAAAAGCAATGACTTATTGCCAATATTCTGTTTTGGTGATTGCCAAGTAGGTCTGACCTTTATTCCACCTAGCATAGATTGCAGTTCCTCTTCCAAACTTTCATTCCCATGGGGGCAGTTAGCAAACTGATTCCAACTGTTTGTTTCACGTTCTTGTGAATTCATCATAGACAGCATATTAACTAGGTCATGTTATGGGAATGGCATATGCTAAAACTTTTAATAAAGGTGGTGGTGGCAGGAGATACCACTTTGTTTCACTTTTGTTGTTTGAGTGAAAAAGACATCCTTTGGGTAATTTGTCAGACACTGGATATTTAAGAAATTTGCTTGGGGGAAAGAACTTAAGGTCAATGACTTCTTAGGACCCTACATTTTTAAAGTTCTCCAAATGCAGTGTAGGATAAAGAGCATGATTATAAAATTGGGCAATCTAATATTATCCTTATAAGCTACATGACCTCAAAAAAGTTACTTAACATCTCAAAGTTTCCATTTTCTTATCTATAAGATCGAGATAATTATATTTACCTTGAAGGAGAGTTGGGAGATATAACAAGATTTTATATATACATATATGTCAGATATATATATATATATATATATATATATCTGAAGTACCTAGCCCTTGTTTAGCCCTTTATAAATGTTAAGATTTTTTTTCATTTATTGTCACCCTATTTCTCTAAACTGATAAAAATGTGAAGGAAAAACCATTTGAGCTGTTTTTTTTCTTATTATATCATCTTGGAAAGCACAAACAACCAGGGGAAAGAGACTGCATAAATGGAATGAATATTACATTTTAAACATGATGATATCATATATTCAAACAACAGTGTTAGAATCTTATTAAGCTGGAAGCACATTATACTATCCTTAAGTTCTCTGCTATAAAAATACCTAATATGCCAGCTTATGAGGTTTCAAAACAGCCGCAGACACATTTACAAAGAACACATTTATTTCCAACCTACCATCTACTTTGAGCTCTCACTTTCAGACAACAACCCTCTCCCAAGCAACAATATCATCCCCTGCCATCCTACATATACACGAAATGTTGCAGGACATTTCCTTAGTTCAGCTAAAGACGGGGTTCTTTGTCCCACAGCTACGAAAATTCAGGCTCACAAACAATGTGAATGGTAAAACAGGGTTTTATTGGGTGAAAAGGAAGAAAAGGGGGAACCAGGGACTCTCCCAAGGCCAAAGTCCCTGCTAGAGTGCTTCCCACTCACACCTTGAATCCCAGATTCCACACAGGAAGAGGAGGAGGCCAACTTTTCCCCACTGCAAAGGGCATGAACTTCTGTGGCTCCACCCCAGTGCATAAGCCGGTTGGGGTTTTTCCAGGGAGCCCCTCCCACCTGGCTCTCATTGTGACACTCCCAGATAACTGGTAGCAATAGTTATGGTTGCTAGGATTTGGGTGCATGATGCTGGCTTTGGTTAGTTCCCTTGGTCTTACTTTCCCAAAAAGGAAACCTCCGGGCAACGGGCGCCCTATTTATTCTCTATTTATTCCATCACCTGGCAGGATTTGCAGGATAATTGCTCAGAACTAGAATATTAATCCAGATTTCTATATTACCCATCCCTCTTGTTCTTTCTGAGCTGCAGCCAGAGATTGATGGTTGGTTCACAGGAGCAAGTAAGGTTAGTCTAAAGAGTAGGCAAAAACTTAAAAACAACTAATGAGTTTAGAATTTAATGACAAATGTATGGTAAGTTTTGGAACCTAATTTCTCTCTCTCCAGTCCCCATTTTTGTTAAAAAAAAAAATTATGATAAGGACTGAGTGGTTTGCAAAATAGACATTAGCCTTATACTTGGCCTGATTACCTGCATAAAGTGAAGCAAGAATAATTATTTCTACATAGGCCTTTTGGATTGGCTTTGACGGAAGGCTGTTTCACAAGGAATCTCAGACAAGACCCTTTTTTTTTTGAGATGGAGTCTCACTCTATCGCCAGGCTGGAGTCCAGTGGCACAATCTCGGCTCACCACAACCCCCAACTCTCTGGTTTAAGGGATTCTCCTGCCTCAGCCTCCCGGATCGCTGGAATTATGATTATTATGATTATTATTATTTTTGTATTTTTAGTAGAGATGAGGTTTCACCATGTTGGCCAGGATCGTCTCTATCTCCTGACCTCATGATCCACCCACTTCAGCCTCCCAAAGTGCTGCAATTACAGGCATGAGCCACCTCGTCCAGCCAGATAAGACCTTTAAAAGCTGAGCCCAACCATGGGTTTGTATCCTCAAAACACGTATTAGTTGGGTGATTCTCTCCTCTTAAGGTCCCAAGATAAACTGGGAGCTCCTAGACTTGTTAGAAAGTGACATTTTTTTACAGACCACAGGTCAGGAGCCCTGTACAGGGACTGTGTAGATGAGGGTATGAGGCCAGTTTCCCCCATAGGGCATTTATAGGCTCTGCAAGTCAAGATTGACTCCTTAAAGGGAAGCATACCCTTCCAGTCAAAGCCTTGGTAAAATAATCACTTTCTCCAATTGTGCTCTGTTGCCAAAGAAAAATTGATTCTTATTGTACTGATGCAAACAACTATATACTGCCAGGAGAATACTCACAGACAGTTTCCAAATTTTAGAGGAACCAGACAGAGAGAAACAAGCATGCTTCAAATTTTGATCATGGGGGTATAACTTAATCATTAAAGGCCGTAAATAGTTCAAAATAAGTTTCCTTGACTCTGAACAACAAAACAAGGATCAGCAATATTCCAAGCAAAAGTCAAAAAGATTTGCTTCAGCTTCTGAGTTCAGTCCATTTAGTTAACTCATTTTGCTTGACATTCGTGAACATTTCAGCTCTCTGAGTCCTGTACATTTTCCTTTATTCCAATGTTACAACCTCTAAAGTTGTTAAAAGGCTGTATTTGAGAGCACCTGTTAAAGCTATATAGCTCATTATAAACCATCCTTTGAAAAGAATTAAATAAGACAACAATTGTCTGTGAATTGCAAAATGTCCAGGGTAGTTACAGTTAGAAACACAACTGATAAAGAAGTTTGGTTATCTCTGTGGTTTACAATAACTTAACATAAAAACCCTAATTATGATCCATAGCGTATACTCGGACATTAGAATTTTAGATGCCCCATACAATTTTGGAACATATATTAGCATTAATCACCAAAATATAACCTAAAGAAGATTGAGCATCATTTTGGCAATCTCATGTACCTAAACATGTCAACTAACCCCGTTTACCTGTTATTTCTGGACACTGATCAGTGGCCCTCTGAAGTATTCCAAAAGCCAGGTGCCAGGGAAGACAATTTTGAAACTGAAGTTTGATTTGGGGAAGGCTGTTAAATGTTCGAGGTTTAAAATACTTGGTATTATGAAATAGAATTCCAGACTAGCACCAGTTACTTATTTTGCCAGAATGATAACTCAGAAATTCTAAAGAAGCAAAAACCTCTTATAACCATTTACAAATTTTGCCAGAGAGCAGGTTAGCACCTTAGGAACACCTTGCTATGCTTTTATTTCAATGCCCAATTTACAGAAAAAAACATCTAATACTCCTTTTTGAATTTAGTTAATATGTTCACATAGAGAACCTCTTCTGCAAGATTAATTTCCACAATTATTCCACCACTTCTCTGAAACTTCATCTTTTTCTTAATTTAACTCAAAATAATCCTTTAACACTAGGCAAAAGTTTACACTTCCATGCCTTCTTATAACTTTTTACAAACACACACACACACACACACAATTTTACTGTTCTTACCCTCCTTGCATGTAAATCTATTTCTAGTAGTTTCAATTAAATCCTAGCAATTTTAACTTTAAGGTAAAACTTGCTAAGTTGCTTTAATTGTGTGCTAACTGCAGCCAAGGTGTGCCTTCATGGTTAGTTCCATAGGTCCCCTAGCCTTACCAGTTGTGAAGCCGGCAAGTCAAATAGTTCTCAAAGCCCAAAGAGCAGTTTGTAACCTCAAAACACATAGCAAACCTTGCATCTGACCTGCATTTTACCAACAGTCTTTAGGGCTGTTTATATTTGTTAACGATTAAAGTCACATGAACTGAAAGGTACGACAGCTTTTATCTTCCCTTTGAAAAATATTACATCCAAGCAATTGCCTTTCTTTAGACCAAATTAATTAGAGCTCTTTTTACAGACATTACACACAACACACACAGGCAGAAGAAAACCCAGTCTCTGTGTGGGGCCCTTTAAAAGACAGGGCTAGGCAGCTGTGCAGATCTCTAACCTGAGAGGGCTCATCCCCTAAGGTAGGGTTGCTAAACAAGCCCTGCCAAGTAGTTACTGGCCATGTCCCCAGGATGTAAAACAAGATGGAAGCTTGATTTCACAACCAAAACTTGGCAGAGAATACAATGACAGTTTGGGGGATGGGGGTGTGGGGGGTTGTGAGGGGCAGGACGGGCGGGGGCTAACCTAGTAAAATTCTTCTGAAAGAAAAAAAACGGTCAGGCGTGGTGGCTCATGCCTGTAATCCCAGCACTTTGGAAGGCTGAGGCACGTGGATCTCCTGAAGTTAGGAGTTCGAGACCAGCCTGGCCAACATGGTGAAACCCTGTCTCTACTAAAAATGTTTAAAAATTAGCTGGGCATGGTGGTGCACACCTGTAATCCCAGCCACTCGGGAGGCTGAGGCAGGAGAATTGCTTGGACTCAGGAGAGGGAGGTTGCAGTGAGCTGACACGGTGCCACTGCACTTCAGCCTGGGCGATAGAATGAGATTCTGTCTCAAAAAAAAGAAAAAAAAAAAAACCTTTAATGATTAACTACCGGCAGGGTGAAGGGGAAGGAAAAAATTACAGTTTAAAAATGCCTGAGGAAGAACCTCTTATTCTTAGGCAAGTGGTTCCTCCACCAGGGAGAAAGTTTAATTCCTGTCCTATGGAGCTGACTCTCTTGGCTGGAAAACGGGAAGGCTCCAGCAGCAGCACTTGGGGGCTAGGACCATTGGGCCATGCGTCCCAGCCCCTGCAGGGCGCGGGAGCGGCGTGGAACTGCTGCTTGCCAGGCCCTCCTGAAAAAGGAAGGAAAAGGCCATGAGGATGAAAAGGCTCAGAAGGGAGAAGGAAAAAGAATTCTAGGTTTGCATCTCACTCACCACTTCTCGAGCCCCCAAGTTGCGTTCCAAAAATGTTTCAGGACTTTTCTGTAGTTCAGCTAAAGACGAGGTTCTTGTCCGTCCCACGGCCACGAAAATTTAGACTCGCAGATAGTTTAAACGGCGAGTAAAGCAGGGTTTTAATCGGTGAAAAGAGGGGGGAAAAAGGGGGGAAACACGGACTCTTCGAAAGCCAGCGTTCCTCCGCTGAAGTGCTTCCCGCCAGGCCAATCGAATCCCAGGTTCCACACAGGAAGAGGAGGGGCTAGGGTCCTCCCTGCTGCAAATGGCGGGAACTTCCTGAGGCTCCACCGCAGTGGACGGGCCGGCTGGATTTCTCGGAGGAGCCGTCTCCCATCTGGCTGTATCAAAAATGCTCCAGGCTTCATTTTTTTCCGCATTGCTTTTGATCTATCAGGATTATTTACCACCCCTATTTACCATTGCTTTCAATTATAAACATAAGTAATAAAACAAAATAACTCCTATTACTAGCAATAAATGACGTAAAGGATATCTTTACCTTACCTTAATAGGTATTGTGTATATATTTTAGCAGAAATTTATGGGGGTGATATTTCAACCCCCATGAAGTGTCTTGATTTGTCCATATTAGATATAGGGGTAAGAGAGGGAGAGAGAAGGCATTGAGGGGAACAAACTCAAAGGGTAGCTTCTAGTTCTCCTTTGATCACCTACTGTTTACATGATGACTTGACTATAGTAACCAATATTTAGTGATCCAATATTTAAATACTTTTAAATCTGAAACAATTTATTTTTAAGCAAAATTCTTCACAGTACTCATCAATATGTATTCTTGTCAATTATTTTTTCTATGAAAAATATTTTTAATAATAAAAAATCATTTAGTTTAAACTTTTTAAAGAGGTTGTAAAGATGAGATATTATAAAAGCTTTATAGCTGAGATCCTGATTAGAATACACCTATGAGTTTTGTTAACAATTAAAAGTTCCAAGCTAGGAAGGAATTGATGCTTATAAGTATTTTAAAACTGTTTCTTCAAAAGCTAATAGACAAAATAACTTTTTTCTTACCAAAAACATAGCAAAAAAAAACCTATAAAACCAGCATGGAGTGGCAATATAGGTCTTACTACAAAATGAACAGCACTATATTCTCATTTTTGCCTGTCACATCATTCTATTATTGATCAAGGAAGAGAATGGTCTAAAATTCCACACAGAGCTGTTAATACCTGTGGTTTGGGGACTTTTTTTGGGATACTGCTATAATAAAATACCTTATAATGAGCAATATATAAACAATAGAAATTTATTTTTCACAATTCTGGAAACAGAAGTCCCAGATTAAGGTGCTGGAAAATTTGGTGTCTGGTGAGGGTTCCTTTCTCATAGATGGTTCCATATTGATATTCTCACTTGGGAGAAGGAGCTGGAAGATTTGGCAAGTCTTTAAGGCCCCATTTATAAGGGCATTAATCCCATTAATGAAAGCAGAGCCCTCATCACCTATCACCTCCCGAAGTGTCTACCTTCCATCACCTCAGGGCTTAAGTTTCAACATGTAAATTTTATAGGAGCATATACATCCAAACCACAGCAGGATGAGAAATCTCTTTCACTATTTATGAAATTTCAAAAAAAAAAAAACCTAGTGATCTAGAGAGGCAACCACAATAATAATTCTGATTATGTGAAAGCTTGAGGGTTTTGAGTTAACAATATCTTCTGAGAGGAATGCCCTTAGATCTTCTTAAAGACATGTTAGTGTTAAAACCACCACAAGGATATATTTGTCATCTATATCTGTATAGTCTAGGATCCGTTGTTCAAATGAGTGATTCAAGTTCACTAAAGTCGTTATTCTTCCTACATTATTTACCAATATGCTATAGACCAATTCGATCATTCCTTGTAGAATGATGCACTGCTAGCTACATCTGACCAAAACTTTACAGATTTTCCAACATTTTAGGTATCATATATTTGTGTTGAATAATTGATATTCTGTTTTCTCAGAACTGTCTGGATAACTACATAGAATACATTTACTAAAGACAATTTTCCATTTAAGTTTTCATTGTAATTCACTCTCCACTATCAATGGGGGTAGACTGACGCCTTAACAGATATTTCAAGTACGAATATTACTGATTCATATTGAAATAAATTATTTTAGGCAGAAAAGTGCAAAATGGTATTGTCTTTCCCAGAATTCATGAAAATAATACCAGTTCTCTGTTTCTCAATGGCTATGATTAAGTAGACTCAGACTGGCCAGAGGTTTAGACAGTAAACTATAATTGATCTGAAAGAAAATATGATACCTCTAGTATGCAGTAATTTAGGCAGATTCATATTGAAGAATGATTGAATATGAAAAAAACTATTCCTACTTTCTTTGTTGCTGCACATCAAACTGCACATCAAACCTTTATTCCAATCATAGTTTAAATAGAATCACTAGAAATATTGGGCAGAGGTGAGGTTCTGCATAACTGTTAATCACCCCATATGTAGCCATCTCTCAAATTCAAAACAATGATTAAGAGGCCTTAATGCACAGTCTTCGTTTCAATTGTTGTTCGTCCACTCGCTACCAAACATTTGTTCACTAGCAAATACATTTAAAAATAAATGAGAAACAGAACCTTGGTTTCAAAAGCTCATAGCCTACTTTTACAGTAGTAAAAGTTACAAAAAAGCAATTGGAGAGGGTGACTAGAAATCTAGGCAAAACGTTCATTTGGGCATAAACAGGTGGGTTTATCTGGACCTTGTACATTGAGAAACTGAGAGAAGGTGTAGAATTAGAAACCTGCCTCAGGTATGGGAACGTTAAACATATTTAAAATAGATTCCAAGGTAACATAAAATAATAGATGATCCTCAATTTAGAATGGGGCTATATTACATTTTCAAAATACAATAGGTTATTGGGAAATAACCCTACCATAAGTCCAGGACTCTACCGAATGTGTTTTCATTGTACACCATTGTAAGATACAGAAATTACAAGTCAAACCATCATAAGTTGGGCCCTGGCTATAAAATAATTCACTACACACCCACTCTCTGGTATTTTGTTACAACAGCCCTGGCAAGCAAATACAACAGGTGAGCGACAGGAGTTGCATAGTGATAGCTACATAGAATGCAGAACAGCTAGGATTCAAACACTAGAATTCTTATAGCATCGTCCATACACTTAATTCTTTCACAATAAAACTCTCATGACAAATGTGGAAACTGAGGTAGCAAGTGGAAGTCACAGGCCCCATGTTGCACGTTTGTGCAACCCAGAGCCAGGATTTAAACTAGCTCTATTTGATTTCCTCTGAGATAATTTAAAAGAAATTTTATGATTCCTTAGATAGCTAGTTTAGCTAAAAGCTGCATTTCACTTCGTTTCAACTTTCCTATAAGTGAGTGTTGAGGAAATGAGAGTTTTGACACATGTATACAGGCTACTAAGTTAATTTCCATGGATGAAAAATGGCAAAATTTTGCAAAGGAGCTCCATAGTCTGTTAAGGCATTAGTGTCATATTTTACATCAACTCCTAACTGTCCATGTTAAGCCATACATCATATCATTCTTTATAATATCAATTTAGACACAAATTTTATTTGTCAGGCTGATGTTGAAAGGCTTTTAGTGCCTTCAATAGCTACCAGAAGAACCATTACAATAGATGCCCTAAATTATAAAGAGTTTCCCAGGAGTCTGACTACTCTCATGTTTTAGTTAGTGACTGAGGAATTGCAAGCATCAACCAGGACCGATTATCAGTTATATAATGACTTCAGTCAGAGCTTCCTCTATTCTGGCACAAATCACTCCTTTAAAACTTTGGATCTCATCCTAGCCTACATGTGGAAAAGGTCTTCACGTTCTAAGGGTTAGGGAAAAAAAAGAAACCTTAGGGACACTAAATTAAATTCTACAATTCAAAGTTCTTCCCATCAAATTGTATAAGAAACTTCCCATGTTTAAATGCATTTTCTTTATTGCAAGGGTTAGTACTGTAAATTACTAAATTAGTAACAACATTCTTCCATGGGAGAATCTGATAATGGTACTTAAATACCATCAAGATTAAACATTTTTGACAAAGTACCATAGTATAGTGGGAAAGTGATAGACAATACAATACAGCAGATTTGTAATATTTGTGGAACTGTTGCCAAAATAATAAAGTCTTTCTACCTTCACTGACTCCAGACTTATGGAAAGCAGACAAAGATTTATGGAGCTCCAGGCCCAATCCCTTACTGGTTTTTTTAGGACTATCTCCCTTCTAAAAATGTCCTGAATATGCACAATTTTCCATCCATCCATCCATCCATCTTTCTGGGCTGCATGGCTACGGTGGGTGGCAAGCACTGTTTCATTACTGGGGATATGGCAGGGCACATTCCTAGCTATGGTGGCAATGGGGAGAGCCTCCTTCTGCTTGAGAAAAGAAGAAAGAAAACTAAAGGGGACTTTGTGCTGCAGCTTGGGTACCAGCTCAGCCGTGGTAAGGTAGAGCACCAAGCAAGTTCCTGTGGTCCCCAATTCCAGGATTTGGGGTCTATACAGAATTTCTGGACTTATGCTAGGCCAGAAAAGAACCCACTTACCTAAAGGGGATGTTTCGAGTCTGGCAGCGTTCATCATAAGCTGACTTTAGAGCCGTTGGGCTGTGAATGAACATCAGCAGGAGTCAGGCCGTATGTCCCCTGGACCCTGGGTGGTGGTGGCCATGAATAGGAGGAAACAAGCAGATTCCTCCTGCTCGAAGAAAGAAGAGGAAAGTGTGGGAGAGACTTTGTCCTGTGGCTTGAATGCCAGCTCAGCCACAGTAGAATAAAGCACTAAGTAGATTCTTAAGGTTGCTGACTTCAGGCTATGGCTGAAGCAGAAAAGTTAGTGAGATTGAAGACAAGCTCTGAAACAGGTAGAAAAGACAAAACAAAAGAGAATCGAAAAGGATGAAGCACACCTGCAAGATCTACACAGTACCTCAAAAGGGCTAATCTAAGAGTTATTGACCTTACAGAGGAGGTGGAGAGAGATATTTGGGTAGAAAATGTATTCAAAGGGATAATATTGAAGAACTTTCCAAATCTGGGGAAAAATATTAATATTTAAGTACAAGAAGGTTGTAGAACTCCAAGCACATTTAACATAAATAAGACTAAAAACATAATAATCAACTTCCAAAGACGAAGAACAACAACAACAAAAATACTAAAAACAGCAACAGAAAAGAAACAACATACAAAGGAGCTTAATACATTTGGCAGCAGACTTCTCAGTGGAAATGTTACAGGCCTGGAGAGAGTGGCATAAAATATTTAAATGTAAAGAGAAAAAACCTTTTATCCTACGATAGTATATCCAGTGAAAATACCCCCAAAACACGAAGGAGAAATGAACATTTTCCCAGACAAACAAAAGCTGAAGGATTTCATCAACACCAGACCTCCTGTCCTACAAGAAATGCTATAGGGAATTCTTATCAGAAAGAAAAAAATATTAATGAGCAATAAGAAATCAAGTGAAGGAACAAAACTCACTGATAAAGTAAGTACACGGAAACACAGAATATTATAACACTACAGTTTTAGTGTGTAAACTACTCATGTCTGAAGTAGAAAAACTAAATTGTGAACCTATCAAAAACTATAATTACACCAACTTTTTAAGACCTAAACTGTATAATAAGATATAAATAGAAACAACAAAGAGTTAAAAAGTGAGAAGATGAAATTAGAGTGTAGAGATATTAGTTTTCTCTTTGCTTCTTTATCAGTTTGTTTCTGCAATTAGTGTTGTCATCAGTTTAAAATAATGGGTTATACGATATTGTTTGCAAGTCTCAGAGTAACCTCAAATAAAAAACCTACAACAGAGACAGAAACACCTAAAGCAGAATATTAAAACATACCACCAGAGAAAATCACTTTCAAAAAAAAAGAAAACAAGGAAAAAGGGAAGGAAGGGAAGACCACAAAACTGCCAGAAAACACATAAAAATGGCAGGAGTAAGTCCTTATTGTGAGTAATAAGTTTGAAGGTAAATGGATTAAACTCTCCAGCCAAAAGACACAAAGTGGCTCAATAGATAAAACAATAAGGTCCAATAATCTGTTGCCTTTAGGAAACACACAAAGACACATATAGACTAAAAATAAAGAGATGGAAGAAGATATTCCATGCAAATGGAAACCAGAAAAGAGCCGAGGTAGATATGATTCTATCACACAAAATAGATTTTAAGAAAAAAAATAAAAAGAGATAAAGAAGGTCATAATATAATGACAAAGGGATCAATTCAGCCAGAGGATTCAACAATCACAATTATATATGCAACCAACACTGGACCAACCAAATATAAAAAGCAAATATTATTAAAGATGAAGAGAGAGTTTGACTTGATAAAATGATAGCTGGAGCCTTCAGCACCCTACTTTCATCATTGGACAGATAATCCAGATAGAAAATCAAAAGACATATCAGTCTTAGTCTGCACTGTATACCAAATCGACCTGGAAGATATTTACAGAACATTTCAACCAAGGGCTGCAGAATGCACATTCTTCTTCTCAGCACATAGACCATTCTCAAGGATATCCTCGTTTTAGGCCAAAAAACAAGTCTTAAAGCAATTCAAAAAATTAAAATTATATCAAATATCTTCTCTGACCACAATGGGATAAAACTAGAAATCAATAACAAGAGGAATTTTGAAAACTTTACAAACCCACACCAATTAAACGATATGCTCCTGAATAACCAGTGGGTCAATAAGGAAATTAAGAAAATGTTGAAAATCTTTGAAACAAATGATATTGGAAACACAACATACCAGAACCAATGGAATACAGCAAAAACAGTACTAAGAAGAAGGTGTACGGCAAAAAGCACCTACATCCAAAATGTAGAAAAAGTTCAAATTACTGTAACCTAATGACACATCTTAAAGAACTGGAAATGCAAGAGCAAACCAAATGGAAAATTAGTAAAAGAAAAGAAATAATGAAAGTCAGAGCATAAATAAATAAAATTTAAATTAATAAAATACAAAAAGTCAACAAAATGAAAAGCTGGGTTTTTTCTGAAAAGAAAAACAAAATTGACAAAACTTTAGCCAGGCTGTTTAAAATAGAAGACTCAAACTAATAAAATCAGAGACTAAAAAGAAAACATTACAACTGATACAGCAGAAATTCAAAGGATCATTGAAAACTACTCTGATCAACTATAAGCAGAAAAATTTGAAAATGTAGAATAAATGGATAAGTTTCTAGACACATACCAACTACCGAGGTTGAGCCATGACAAAACTGCAAAACAATAAACCAAGGGCAACTAATGAGATCACAGCTGTAACAAAAGTCCTTATTGCGGGTATGGGGAAGTGGGAATGGTTAATGGTTACAAAAATGTAGTTAGATAGAATGAATAAGATCTAATATTTGATAGCACAACAGGATAATTACAGTCAAAATAATTTATTGTACATTTAAAAATAACTACAAGAATATAATTGGAATCTTTGTAGTACAAAGAAATGATAAATGCTTGAGGTGATGGATACTCCATTTACTCTGATGTGATTATTACACATTGCATTCTTGTATCAAAATATCTCATGTACCTCATAAATATATCTACCTACCTTTACCTATGAAACTTAAAAACTCACAAAAAATAGATGTGGAGGAGAGAATATTAAAAAACATTAATATTATTGCTATATACAAAGATTTCCATATAAAGTTAGAGACCAAATTACATTTGCAATATTTAAATTGTATTAATTTCATTATTAAATTTACATAACAACATAGAAAAAAAGAAAAACCAACCAACTGTTCTGATTAGGCATATTAGGAGGCATAGGTTCTGTGACTTGCAAATGTTCAGTTGTAGAGCCAGGGCCAGAACATAGCTATTTTGATTTCAAATTATTTCTTCTTTCCATTTTACTCTGAGGCTTCCTGGGAGAACAGGTGAATAGGCTCCCTCGGTACACAACCAGGAAATGATTATTTTAAACAATGGTAGTAACTCCAATCCCTTTCCTAGGAGTGTGTTCTGGTTCCTCAAAATCTTGGGTCCTATATGTTGCCTCTCCAAAGGTTGTTCAATGGTTTTCTGGTATCTCTTTTAGAAGATGTTAATAAGCAGAAATGACAATTTCATCATAAAAAAAACCTTTAAGAAAAGGAAAAAATAAAGTTATCCATAGAGAATATGTAATGTGATCCAGGCTCTTCACAAAGTCTATCTGCATAGGATTTGTTACTTCTCTTTATAGAAAACACACACATAACACATACACACAGAGTAAAATAAAACTCCACTTACAATCCCATCATGATTCAAAATACTTATAAATTGCAAAGCAAAAATCCCTGCCTATGCTCCCTTCAATCCCACACCACTCCTACTTTGGTCTGGAGTCTTCCAGACTTTTCCTAATGCCATTATATACAGCACACTATTACTTTCTATCTCAGTCTCCTTATATTCCCACAATACCCCCGGTTTAAAAATTTTATACGTATGCATCAGCAACTCACTTTTTTATTCCACTTAGTTATACATCACGCACATTTATATGAATTTAACATTTAACACAAACTTGTAGAAAAAAGTGTGTGCTTATAATTATTTACCCAAATAAGAACATTGAGGATCAGATTTCAGAAATCATGCCCAAAGCCACAGAGTAGTGGCAAAGTCAGATCATGGATCTGACTCCCCCTTATTTCACACCCCATTCCCTTTTCCCTAAAATATGAAGTCCCCCTAGGAAAAGAGAGGACAAAGTCATCCACTCCCTTCATTGTTTTATGAACAGTCTGCTGATTAGCATCAGATATACTAAGTCTATCAAGGATTTGGATATACTCCACTGAACTTTTGGGTCTAAATTCCTTCCACCTGTTACTAAACCCTCTCCAAAAGCAAAAGCTGTGAACATTTAAAGAAGCACAGCCGGCGGAGGCAGCTGTGGGACTAGTCGGAATTGGCACCACCACCAAGGCTGACAGAAGCCACAGTGATGTTGGGGAGATGCCTGTGGCTTCTGAGCCAATTCTCTTTTCCATGTTGCTGACGTCAGGAGGATTCCAGACCTGGCCATGTGCATTCAAGCGTTGTTTACTTGCTTCCTGGGTTAACACAGTGGCATTAATATCTGAAGCAACCATATCATATGCTTTGCTTTTATGTAGAATTTTGAATGCAAAGGTTGGACTTTTCCACTTGACTCTTTCTGCCATTATCCTAAAGGCAGTAAGATACACTCTTGTTTCAGACATGACATCTAATTAGCAGGTAAGTCCAGCCTTTAGCAACTAATACTCTACTTGGCACACAGAGATTGCTCAATCAATTTTGACTGATAGAGTGAATGAACAGATGATTGGGTAATATCACTGGATCCCCAAGTGGGCTTTGTTTGCTCACGATGGGTGTATTAGTCAGGGTTCTCTAACAGGACAGATCTAATAGGACAGATGAATATATGAAGGGGAGTATATTAGGAGAATTGACTCACATAATCACAAGGTTAAGTCCCACAACAGGCTGTCTGTAAGCTGAGGAGCAGGGAAGTCAGTCCGAGTCCCAAAACCTCAAAAGTAGGGAAGCCAACAGTGCAGCCTTCAGTCTGTGGCCGAAGATCTGAGAGCCTCTGGCAAATCACTGATGTAAGTTCAAGAGTCCAAAAGCTGAAGAACTTGGAGTCCCTTGGAGGGCAGGAAGCATCCAGTGCAGGAGAAAGATGGATGCCAGGAGACTCAGCCCGTCTAGTCCTTCCATGCTCTTCTGCCTGCATTTATTCTAGCATCACTGGCAAATGATTAGATTGCGCCCACCCAGACTGATGGTGGGTCTGCCTCTCCCAGTCTACTGACTCAAATGTTAATCTCCTGTGGCAACACCCTCACAGACACACTCAGCAACAATACTTTGCATCCTTCAATCTGAGCAAGTTGACATTCAATATTAACCATCACAGTGGGTAAGGTCAGAACTTTAAGGTATTGCAGTCAAAACAACTTTATTGAAATGTCTGTGACATAAAACAAAGAACATTCAACTTCTAATAAGAAAACTAGAGTCTTTGCCCTGAATCTTTAGGCTATATGTCTAGAGATGAATCACTTAATCTCTCTCTGTCTCAGACTATTCATCTTAAATAATGGAGTGGGGGCGCTATATGATAGTTCTATTTCAGAGTTCTTGCATGTCATTAATGAAAATGTCAGTGTGGTCTCTTAAACCACTATATAAAATCAAACAAATACAAAGTTGGGCATGTTGGAATTTTACCTAACAATTACACACAATACTAAAGATTAGGCACAGTCTTTGTGGTTAGGATACTGACCAAACAATTGTGGCAGAAAGGTAGGTATGAAATTACTGGAAACATAATTCCCTAATGCACAAGAAGCCCAGGTAATTTTGATGCAGCCCAGGAAGATAAATTGGATTTATCAAAGAAGCCTTCTGAAGCAGATGAAGTTGAAGAAGATAATGTTCTGACAACCTATACCATTACTAATTCTCAAAGCTTTTCTGAGTTTGTGTAAATATTGAAATTAACTTCTCTTAGGAATAATGCCACTATGGACTCTGAAAACCATGTGGACACTGTCTCCTGAGTCTGCCCTTAAACTAGTCCTGGAAAGATTGCCAAGCTGTCCCTGTATCACAGGAGACAGATGAGAAAGTGAACGTGTATCACTGACTGTAGCCAGTCCAAGACTGTCTCTTCCTCTGTTCCTCACTCTTTCACTTTTTCCTTCTGACATCTTTGGTTTCAGATACACGTTTCTGACTTCTATTTTGTCTCGGCACATTCTTCTCTAAGTGACCTCTTCAACCTTTCCTAGCCCATTTGGACTCTCAGCTTCCTGTGTACCCAGTTTCAGCTTCTTTGCAACTCCTGTTAAGGTACGTTTTGCTGCTAGCCTTGACCTTGCAAGAATCACACCAGGTAGGCTAACCTTACCCCTTGCCTCTCACACTGACCCTAGGTCTCCCCATTACGAGAGGGAGAAACAAGTATTTCTGAGTTTTGCTGAGTGAATACAGATAGGGAATGGAAGTGTGAAAGTTCAATAGCTCTGTCCTTATTTACCATCTCTAGAGAGTCCTATCTTTTTCATGTGTACCTGTTCTTTTCTTCAGCTGCTATGTTCCTAGGTGAATAATTCAGACTTTACTTATTTATTTATACCAGGTGATCGGAGGTATCTTACACATAAATATAGATGCAGTAAGACGGAAAAACTTTGGTAAAAAAAGAATAAAAAATGAAAATCCAAGGAATCAAAATGGAAGAAGGAGAAGAAAAATAAAATTCAGAAAACCAAGGCTGTTAAGAGTTATGACAATTAAATCTATTATGTGTATCCCAGTTTCTTAACAGCTAAAAACTGAAGAAACTTGGTGGGTCATAAAGTTCTCATTTCTGATTAGCAAGATACAGATGAGTCTATAAATTAAAATCAGGCTGTATCTTGGGCTGGGCTCTGAGGAAATATAAAATTCCTAGTAGGTCTTCATGTAACGGAGTTTAAATAAAAATAATGGATATTTGTAATAGTTTTACTCATCCTTCCCCTCAAAACAGAATACTCCTTTATTCCATATATGACTATTTTTTTTTTTTTACTGAAACTCGATAAAATTTGTGGAAATACATTTCAGTCTTGTTCAGTAAAGATAATTATACACATACCAGAAAGAATAAATTGACTGTGAAGAATAGACATGGGCTCCTTCAAAGACTCTGCACCAAATTTGCATTAATTTTTTTTTCTTAAGAAAGGTCTCCTTGATTATATGAAATATATGTTTGTGAGCCTCCAATACCTGGAGGTACCTTGAATCAGATATCATGTAATCTGGGTAATCTCTAAGGCAGTTTATGGAATTTGAAGAGTGACTAATAACTTTTATTGACTAGCCTTCAAAACATCAGCCGTCTCTTCTGGGCTGCTAGCATTGTCGGTATGATATGAAAGGGAAGCTATTATTGCTGAATGACAGTGTATCCACAAACTCTAAATAATATGACTATTCAATGACTACTCATCAAAATCTCACTATAGATTGTCTTTGTTAAATGCAGTCAGTACTGAAATTTAAAACACAGTTTGTACTTTTACGAAACATTTAATAGGAAACAAATATGCATTACAATATATCATGAGTACTATTATTACAATATATACAAGGAGTAATGAGAATATTAAAGAAAAAAAACATATGCTTGAGAATTTCCAGGGCAGTGAAAATACTCTGTGTAATAATTACAATAATGGATGTATGCCATTCTCTGTTTTTCAAACACATAGAATGTACAGCACTAAGAGTGAATGCTAATGTAAGCTACGGACTTGGGGCAATAATGATATGTCAGTGTAGGTTCATCGATTGTAACAAATGTACCACTCTGGTGGGAGATTTGATAAAGGGAGAGGCTATGCATGTGAGAGGAAAAGTATATGTAGGCTATCTCTGTACCTTTCTCTCTATTTTGCTGTGAACCTAAAACTGCTCTAAAAGCTAAAGTCGTTAAGAAAACAACAACAAAATGGTGTGCTTAATTTCTGTGGAAGAGCTAGAGACAGATTTACCCAAAAATAAAATTAACACATGTAATGTTTTGGTATGAAAATAGATAATTAGCTCAAATTTCCTAGTTATATTAGGTATATTAGTTATTTAATTTGAAAATGATGTCTTATGGTAGTAAAAACAATAGGGAATAAAAAGAGAAGAGGAATGAGTTTAGATATTGGTGGATTATTTGGAAAGATAGAGACATCTGAGACAATAAATTCAGGGATTTGGACTAGCTAGAAAGATGGAGAACTAAGATTAGGATGGAGGTGCTAACCGGGCCAGGCAGAAGATCCTGAGTGGTCCTGCCATGTTCTGCATGAATATCTGATTCACAGAACTAAAAGGATCATTAAGCAACTAAGTATTTTAAAGTAAGCAAGGTATTGCCAAGTTTTTTTTTGCATAAAATATTCAATGTGTATCTCCAGAAATATGAGTATGTAGGGAGTCAATATATCTATTGAATCTTTTTGTGATGCTCAGGAATCCTGTCTCATCGCCAATACATCTGGAGCTCAGATATATCCCTTGATATCCATGGACTTACCAGCTTACATCTTATAGTGGGCTCTCTACAGAATCCGTGAATACTGTTCTTGCTGAGATAAGAAGCCTGGTACTGCCAGGGACACCAGGGAAGCCTGGAGATAAAAACAAACAAGCAAAAATAAACAACAGAAACAAAACAAAAAACACCTCTTTATTTGCATCTGCAGCAATGTAACACTGAAATACTTAATTTTGTCAAAAACAACAGTGCCAGCCAGGTGCAGTGGCCCATGCCTGTAATCTCAACACTTTGGGAGACTGAGTCGGGCAGATCACCTGAAGTTAGGAGTTCACGACCAGCCTGGCCAGAGTGGTGAAGCCCAGTCTCTACTAAAAAGACAAAAATCGAGCCAGGCATGTTGGCGGGCACCTGTAATACCAGCTACTCTGCAGGCTAACGCAGGAAAATCATTTGAACCCAGGAGGCAGAGGTTGCAGTTAGCTCAGATCTTGCCACTGCACTACAGCCTGGCGACAGAATAAGACTCCATCTCAAAAACAAAACAAACAACTTAAAAAAAAAAAAAAAAAACAAGAAACCAAAATACCAGTGCCTTGAAAACGGGACTATAAAAGATCTCTACTTTTGCTACTACATTCTGGGTGCTCAAGAATGCTGCCCTTTCTAGTCTGTAGTGCCAAAGCCTGGTGTCATGGCTAAACCCTGCACACCAAAGCATTGTCACTGTTCACATCTTCTGCACTTACCAGATCACAAATACATAAGAGCCTCCTATCATATGTTGTGGCCAAACTTGGTCATACTCTTCTTCTCACTGCCATTAGTGAAGACAATTGTCTTTCCCCTGTAGTTCTTCAAGGGAAAGACAAGATGACACCTTCCTTGGTATTACACTTGATTAAGAATGGTTTATTCCAGATTGGTTTTTTGGGGGGTTGGGGGGCATCATATTTCTTTATATGCACTCAGTTCCCTAGGGATCGCAGCTGCTTGAGCAGCAGAGGGTTCAGCAGCTGCTGCCTCCTCAGTGTAGCTCTCTCAAATTTACTTCTGTATCAATAACTTAACTCAGTGCAGGGACTGCCCTGACAGCCCTAACTCTTCCAAGCATGCAGTATTATTTATTTCAGAAGTGTTGTTTACCCTGACTTTGCATATGGATCTTGGTTAGAAAAACCTGAGTCCATTTAGAAACTCTTGCTGGTAAAACCGATAAGAGTTTGTATTCTTCTTCCCTTGATTTCCTCATGACATTTGCCTATTCCCTTCTAGACACCTTCAAGCTTTACCTAACAATAATTTATCTTTATGAAGAAAAAAATGTGCTATCTCACCACACAGCACAGGAACTCACATATGCATTCGTTTATATCTAAAAAAGACACAGACATAAACCTAAAGAAGGTTGTACTTTCTTGGGGAAAACAAAATCTGAATAAATATTTATAAAACAACGTGATGCAATATAGGAAATTGGGCCATAACAAAACAATATGTTGGAAGCTTGTGGAAATCATGCCTGAAAAAAATACAGTAAAACACAAGACTTAACTGATTATCTTTATTTGTATTGGACCGTTCCAAATAGATTGTCTGGGAAAAGCACTGAGCATGGAGTCAGGAAGTTTTTAGTCTTCCAAATCAAATTAGGAAGTAGTGTGCCCCCCTTTGTATTTGCGGATACTTTCAAAATTGAAATTGTCTACCTCTACAGAAATGAAAGCCGTCACAGATTATCCTGTCTCAGCAACTTTTACTGGGAAGTTGCCAGACCTGAATAATATTAGTTCTTGTATTTTTCTTTGTAAGAAAAAAAAACTGTATAGCTCAATACAAACCTTCCCTGAAGAACAGAATTATTGTATTTCAGCGACGATCTGCTATTGTGCTGTTTTCTGAATGAGTTGATTAGAAATGAGTTGAATAAAATTCAAGGGATCCTAAGTTCTACATCCTCCCCGTGTTGGTCTCTTGTGTTTACAAAGCCATGTGTGAGTTAATTAACCCCCTAAAAAATGTTTGGTTTGTGCTGCATTTCTGGTCTTTGAATGGTGAGAATGAAGTGAGCCGCTTACGAATGACTCTACAAGTTAAAACTTCTAGGAATTCTTTCAGCCTTCAAAGGTCAGCATTCAAATTTCCCAGTACATTTCAAATATTAGAAAAGGACTTACTAGCAGTGTTACACATTTTTGTTCGAAAACTGTAGCTAAAATTAAATTACATTAAAATCACACAAAATAAATAAAAAAGGGGGAAGAGAGAGAGATAAAGAAGACCCTCAATGAGTGTCATTTTAGAGGTGAGAAGTATATGGCATAGAGCAACAGTCGGAGTTATGTCCATTTAAACCGAGTTATTTCTGTTTCCATTGTCTGCCCTTTTTATTTAATAATCATCAATGTAGCAGTTACTATATCCAGATTCTGTTCTAAACACTTAACAAATAATAAGTTATCTGAGGTAGATACAGTCATAATCTCCATTTTGCAGTTGTGGAAAACGAGGAACAAAATATGTCCAGGTAGCAGAGCTGGGATTCAAATCTATGGATGTGAATGCTGTAGTCCAGCTCTTGCCCACTATACGGTAGTGTCTCATTCCTGTAGGTGGAATGTTTCAATCACAGCTATGTTCCAGAATGACCTGGGTTTATTGTTTTATTTTTCTAAAGTAAAGATCTCTGGTCCCAATTCAGATCAATGAAGTCAGAATCTATGGAGGGTAGGCCAAGGTATGGGCATTATTTCCAAAACTCTGCAGTTAGTTTCTAGATGTAACCAGATTATTTTATTTATTTATTTATTATTTTTATTTATTTATTTTTTTGAGATGGAATGTCGCCTGGTTGCCTGGGCTGGATTGCAGTGGCGCGATCTCAGCTCACTGCCACCTCTGCCTCCTGGATTCAAGTGATTCTTCTGCCTCAGCCTCCCAGGTAGCTGGGATTATAGGCGCCTGCCAGCATGCCCAGTTAACTTTTTTGTATTTTTAGTAAAGACAGGGTTTCACCATGTGAAATGTTGGCCAGGCTGCTCTCGAACTCCTGGCCTCGTGATTTGCCTGCCTTGGCCTCCCAAAGCGCTGGGATTACAGGTGTGAGCCACCACGCCTTGCCCCAGATTATTTATTTTTAGTATTTTTTAGTTATTAGAGGTATATAATGTGCATATATTCATGGGGTGCATTTGATGTTGTGATACAGGCATACAATGTGTAAAAATCACATCAGAGTAATTGGGGTATTCATCATCTCAAGTATTTATCATATTTTTTGTGTTAGGAACATTCTGATTCCACTCTTTGAGTTATTTAAAAATGTACAATAAATTATTGCTGACCGTAATCACCTGTTGTGCTACCAGATAGAACCTCTGTGCTCCAGGAAGCTTCAGCAAAGCATAATGGACGAGAGCAAGGGCTGTATAACCAGATGATCCTGGGTTCCAATTGTAGTCATTTCCCCTATTGGAGTGTTATCTATTAGGAAGTTACCTTGCTTTCTGTGCCTTGGTTTCCTCACCCATCAACTGGGAAGAATAATAATAATGGAAATAAAACGTCATACCTACTTGATGAGATTACTGAGGATTCATATTAATACTCTTTCAGCATGTTTACTGGCGTGTGTTAAAAATTTAATAGTTGTTAGCTTAAAAGAACCTTTTGCATTGTTGTCAGGGAAATGAATGGATTAGGAGAAGATTTGAGCTGGAATAATTTCATAAGTTATGATATGTTGATGAGCAAGGTGCTGCTTATTTTCTTTTTTACATTTTGTTTCACGGCTTTTAGGATATTTAAAGTCATTCCTGAAATGCAAACTTAAGAGGTCTGCGAATGTTGCACATAGCAATTATAAAAATGTCTAAAACTAACATTTGTTGAGTATAATTTGTATGTGCTAAGCACTGGTTAAGCAGCTGACATACATTATCCAATTAAATATTTACAGTGTATGTATGAAATAGTTCTATTTTTTTCCAGTTTTGCCAAAGGGGAAATTGAGACTTACAGATAACGTGTTTCCCAGCATCAGATAGTGGTTTCTTTCCTCTCCTGCTCTGTCCCAGCAACTATAACACATTTCAGGCTTATCTCATAACAATGTCTTAGTTCTATAACCAATGCCTGGATTAGTCAGCATTTGCCACTGTATGCTGCATAACGAAAAAATCTCAAATAATAATTATATTTTGTTTTTGTTTTATTTTTGCAATTGAGGCTTGGCTTTAGTGCATCTGAATTGGTTGCAGTTGGCTGAGTTTAGCGGCAAGCCAAGAATAGCTTCACAGGAGCTTCATGTGTCTCTCGTTGTTTTGGGCCTATAAATTATTCAGTGCATGTTCTTACAAGCACAGAAGAAGTGGAAAGGGAGTGAGTACAGACCTGCAATGAGTTAGGGAATTTGGACCCAAGCTGGCCCACTGTCACTTCTACTCACAATTGATTCAACATTGGTGAGCAGAGATGTAATCTCTGCCTCTAGCAAGAGGAACTGCAAAGTCATATCAAAAAAGGCAGAGACAGGGCCAGGCATAGTGGCTCATGCCTGTAATTCCAGCACTTTGGGAGGCAGAGGTGGGAGGATCACCTGAGGTCAGGAGTTCAAGACCAGCCTGGCCAACATGGTGAAACCCGTCTCTACTAAAAATACAAAAATTAGCGGTGGCTCACGCTTGTAATCCCAGCACTTTGGGAGGCCGAGGCGGGCGGATCATGAGGTCAGGAGATCGAGACCATGGTGAAACCCCGTCTCTACTAAAAATACAAAAAAATTAGCCGGGCGTAGTGGCGGGCGCCTGTAGTCCCAGCTACTCGGAGAGGCTGAGGCAGGAGAATGGCGTGAACCCGGGAGGCGGAGCTTGCAGTGAGCCGAGATCGCGCCACTGGACTCCAGCCTGGGTGACAGAGCGAGACTCCGTCTCA